>NC_020403.1:458953-501463 GCF_000321355.1 Plasmodium cynomolgi strain B
AAAAAAAAAAAAAAAGGGGGGGGGAAAGCAAAGCAGAAAGGCTTTTATTATGTTAAAAATGGGCATGTTCATTTGAAAGGTGGATTTTCTCCCGGTTTGTATTATCCCATTTGTACATGCTAAAATGGGCAGTACAAATGTAGGACTTAATTTTGTATCATTGTTTACAGCAAAAAAATTTTTTTTTTTTCTTATTTATTAATAAGGGGTAAATGTGGCTGTTTCTTCCTTTTGCATTTTTATAAGGGGGGAAAAAAGGACGCTATATATTGGCGTGGTATGTACGTATGTGTAATGTGTACTGGGGGGAGTAGGGCGATTGCGCGAGGCATAAAAAAGGGCTGGGCTGAAAATTCGAGGATTTTCAATTTAAAACTTTGTACACGTGCGGGCATGTATGCATGTTCGTATGCATGTGCGTATGTATGTTTATGGGTAAAGTCATGCGGCTGGGGGCAAAAATTAAGGCCGCGTTTCACTTCAAAATGGCGAGCGAATGATTGGCCTTATAACTTGGCAATCTCTCAGCATGGCGTGCTCGCGG
This sequence comes from Plasmodium cynomolgi strain B, assembly GCF_000321355.1. Lineage (NCBI taxonomy): Eukaryota > Apicomplexa > Aconoidasida > Haemosporida > Plasmodiidae > Plasmodium > Plasmodium cynomolgi. Next base: position 459,498 of record NC_020403.1, read on the forward strand.
TTTGATGGCACTTCAATTTGGTTTAATTTCTTAAAATAAAGCGAATTGAAGCGAATTGAAGTGAGTTGAAGTGAATTGACGTGAATTGAAGCGAATTGAAGTGACTTGAAGCGAATTGAAGTGAATTGAAGTCGAATTTAATTGCATCGAGTTGGCTTGCACTAAGCTGAAATGGATCAAACTGAAATGGTTTGAATAAAAATAAATGAAACCAAATTAATCCAACTGAATCGAATTAAGCAATATTAAGCCATATTAAGTAAAATTAAACTGTAAAAAAGCGAAGGGGATTTTTTCACTTCAGCACTTTTGCACGCTCATCAATTTTAATTTTCGCTCCTTGCATGTTTTTAAAAAGCGCTATATATTTTTTTTTTTAATTTACCCCTACCATCACTGAGCTACTTCGAATTTTTTAATCTTCAAAAGGTGAACATGTGCATATGTACGTGTGAATTGCGCGCGTGTACATTTGGATAGCGGCATGTTTGTATGTATATATACGCACATACGTATGTATATATAAGCTGAAGTGCGCGGAAATATGCGCACGCAACGTGCCTATGGCAGACGCCGTTTGGGGGCCCTTTTCCGTGCGCGCGCATGAAGCATGCCTACATGCATGTTTACTGCATGCGTACACGCGTGGGGAAATTAACACGAATGTGTGCTATTCTCATACGCATATGTGCCCCCGCATATGTGCCCCGCATATGTACTCTGCATGTGTGCCCCGCTTATGTACTCCGCACACGTACGCGAAGACTCTACAAGGTGATGTGCCCCGTACGGGGCCAAATTTTGCTCAAGCCATTTTTTTTACCCGTGCATGTGCGTGTACATACCATCGTGAGCACGCATAACGCTTTTTTGCGCAGATAAGCACCATTAGAAAAAACTTACCATTTCTTTTTTTTTTAAAACGTCCTGATTTAGGAGCTTTATGTCTTGCTTCAACATTTCCACGGTGGACAAACTTCTTTTATTCTTTAACTTGTACGCATCGTTTATTTGATTCATTTTGAGTAGCATCTTTTTGTAGGACACCTCCTTCGCCTTTTTTTCCTGCAACGCGCTTCTACGGAGGGGGAAAAAAAAAAAGAGAGAGAGAGGTGGGGAGAGGAAGAGAGAGAGAAGGGGAGAGAGACATGAATAAGGAAAGAAAGGAGGGCATCAATCTTGTGCGCGCGTGAACACCTTAGCCGCGGCTAATTTGCGAAAAGGAAAAACGCTGTTTTTACTTGAGTTCGTTTATGTAGCATTCCTTGTCGCTAATGAGGGCGTGATATTTGCTGGATTCCTTCTGGTAGAAATTCTCCTTCAACTTGTAGTTGTTTCTCATTTCGTTAAAGCTGAAGGGAAGGATGGAATGGCAAAAGCAGTTCGTCCATTTTGTGAACTGAGCGGGTTGCACATGCGGAGCATACGGAATTTTTTTTTTTTTTCTTATCTTTCTAAATGACGTTTAACATTCCGGGTAGCGTGGTTTACTCCGCGGGGTTATATAAAAAAAGGACGCGGAGAGTCGCATATTTTGTCCCCAGCTGCATCTCGATCATGCGTTTGTGGGTCAACACGTGAATGAACTCTCAGCCCCACGTTAGACAACAGTACATGAGCAGGTCCATGAGAGCTGCCCCATCTGACCCAATTATGTTTACTAGGTGGGATGCAAAAAAAGTGAGGAAATAGAGGTGCATAGTTCCACCTCCCCCAACGCGTGTACATGCGCGCATGTACTTACAAATTGTGCAGGAGGCCCCCTATGAACTCATTTTTTTTAAGGATGCTTTTGTTGTACTCCTCCTTTATTTTGCTTATTTCTTTGTATAACGTGATTAGCTCGCTGCTAATGACACTTTTCATCATCTTCTGAGCGTTTAATTCGGTCCCATCTGAGTTTGGCTGCAAAGAAAAGGAGGGAATATGTACACATGCGGGTACGCACGTATGTACACACACACAAGTTTGTCATTTATATATGCACATATGGGCAAGGGTCCCGATCGTCTCTTTTAAACGTGGGTATATCTGTCGGGGATTCCTCTTATATTTTTTCAAATGCAAAACGGAATGTTCTGCAATGTATTCTTCGTCCTTCCACCCATCGAATGGTGCCATGTCTGCACTTTGTGCAGGATAAGCGCGGCCTTTTTGTGCCCAGTTGCCTACTTTACTCCCCTTTCGTCAATATTTATGAGCCACCTTTGTTTTGGCACATACGGGTAGGCAACTACATGTAAGCAACTGCGTCTTGGTGCATGAGTACTTCTGTACCCACTCGCGCGTCTACACGAAAGCGTTACGTTGGGTTGCTCCGCTATTCCCTCGTGCGCTTTGCTGCGAATTCTTTCGGTGCATACCTTACTCTGTTCAGGCGCGGGGCCTGAAAACTCGGCTGACTGCTTCAAAGAACCCATGGCCGTGTTACCCGAATCACCCGACAGGGAAGAAAAACCAGTTTGCCCATTTATCCCTTCTGCCGCATTACCCGTATTGCAAAGAGAATCCCCCATTTTTGAATTATCCCCCGAGTTGTTTCCCTCTTTTGTAGCATCTCCGTTCCAGCTGGCTTCACCTTGTTGCCTTCCCAGTTGTGTCTTTAATGAACAAATTTCTTCGTCTCTACTTTTTAGCAAAAGTTTGTACTTAGCTATTTCATCCAAACAGTCGTTTAGGTTGCTTTTTATTGCGTCTAAGTTATCACCTGCTGGGGGAGAAGTTCCACACAGGTTGGAAGAACTGTCGTTGATATTTTTCCCCTGTGAAGAATTGGTACTTTTCAAATATGTGCTATCCCCTTTTTGTAGGGATTCGTTTAATTGAGCTTCGTCATACGGTTGGTTGGTCCTCTTATGATCGATTTCAGGTTGAGATATTCCCACGTGACCCATTTGATGATTTGCGATTCCTTCATTAGAGTCATTTCCGCAATGTGCTAGCTCGAAATGCTGCTTTGAATTTTCACCCAAACTGTTCGTTTCTTCTGCGTTACAGAAGAGAGAGTTGGTTCTCTTTGAAGGGACATTTGGTTGTCCCTCCCGCTGTGTACCGTCTCCTTCTTTTTGCATGCCTAGTATGTGTAATTCTTTCCTTTTTAGTTCCTCTTCCCATATACGCAGTGCCTCCGTTTTGCTCGAAATGTTATCCCTTAAGATGCTAAGTTGGTTCATCTGCTGGGCAATTTGTTCTTTTTCTTCATTGAGCTTTTCCTCTCTACTTAAAAGGGCCTTTTCCCTTTCCACAATTTCATTTTTCATCATTAGCACGTTTTTATCATTTAGCACAAGTTTATCATTTTGGCGGGTACCATTTATTTGCGACATGTTGCTATCCCTTTTGGAAGCATCCTTCAGAGAAAATTTCGTGTTCCCTAAATAAGACAAAACGCTGCTTCGTTTGGAGTCCCCTTCGATATGCATGTCGTTCCGTCTTGTTTCGTTTTCCACAATTCGTGTTAACGATTTTTCTAAAGTGAGAGTGCCATGCTTATCCGTGATAGCCCCCCCGCTGGGTGTATAACTAGGGTTATCATTTTGCATATAGAATGCGTTGCTTTCTTCGTTTTCTCTTTTGTGGTGGTCGTCCCCACTGTCATGTTCCTGATTTGGATCATCGTTGTGTATGTCATTCTCCGCCTCGTTAGCCTTCATTTGGGTGCTTCCACTCTTCAACTGATTATTTCTTTTCTCCAAAGCGTCCTCTTCTTCCTTCATATGATTTAGGCTTTCTCTTTCCATTAAGGTGCACTTTCTCTGCATGGTGCTTTGTTTCTCGTTTAGCAGCGCATCTATGTCGTCAACTTCCTTCTGTTTCTGGCGCAGTGTGTTGTCTACCTCCTCCACAAGCTTCTGCCTTTCTCCCAATAACTTGTTCAGCTCGTCCAGCTCCCTCTTTTTCTCCTTTATCAAATCATTCTGTTCATCCACCTCCCTTTTGGTGTTATCTAGCATGGAGTTTTCCTCCTCAAGTTCTTTTTTCCTCCGATTTAGTATGTCCTGTTCGTCTTCTAATTGTTTGTTTTGGTTGCTTATCTGCTCGTTTGCAAGTTCGATCTCCTTTTTTTTAATTTCTATATCGTCCTTGTCCTTTTCGATTTCTTTTTTCTTAACCTCGATGTCGTGCATGTCTTTCTCTATTTCCCGTTTGCTGTTCTCGTTCATTTCCTTCATCCTGGTGAGTCTCACATTTTCGTCGACGATCCTCTTGGATGAGTCCTCCAGTTTTTTTTCCTCCAATTTGATAAATGACTGACTCTGATAAAATTTCTTAAAAAAATTATCTTCTTCATCTGCGTTACTTTTGGACATATTGACTTCCTTGGTGACGTCTTCTTCCCTTTTCTTCTTCAAGAGATCATATTTTTGTTTCAATTCATCATACTGCAACTCCAATTTTATGTTTTTTTCCTTTTCGCTTTTTACAACTCCTTTTAAATAGTCTACGACATCTTCCTGCTCGCTTACGTTTTGGAAGATGCTTGCCTTTTTTACTTTAAGTGAGAGGTCGTTTCCCATGGCGTCGATTTTGGCCAGCTCGGTTCTACCACCTTCGATCTGTTGTAGGCTGTTCAGGTGCAAGATGCTCTGCACGTCGGGGTGGGCCTGGTATTCGCCGGTTAGTCCACTCCCAGGAAAGCCACTCCCGGTGAAGCAGCTTCCAGGGTTCCCACTTCCGGTCGGCCCCCCCCCATTGTTGTACGAGGCCAGAGTAGAGTAGAGATTCTTCCGCTTGTTGGCAGATTCGTGCATGTCCATGATACGCTTGTACATGTCCTGCGGATTCAATTCGTTCGTATCCCTGCTGGGGCTGTACACACTTCTCCTTTCCCCCGAGGGCAAGTACCTATTGATAAAATTGTAAAACTCGTTCTTAATATTTTCCAAGCACCTCTGCCTAACCTCCGTCTCGATGCTGAAGAAAAACTTCTTTGTATAATCATCCACCATGATAAATTCATTTAATAAATTAAACAAGTCGTGAAAAATTATCCTGTAAAAATTGTCCTGTTTTATTGCGTTGCGTTTCACATTTTCAATAATATTTCTGTAGGATGAGTCTAGCAAACTCGTTATATAATCATTTTTGTTTTTTAGAATTTCTTTAATGTTCTGTAAGTTCAGATGCAACTTGAAAATTATGTCCTTAATGTTGAGGAAAAAGTTATTTTTCACTTGGTCACTCCTTGTGCTTAAAGCTTGGTACGTCATCGTTTTTCTGCTTCTGTCAATGCATGGATCAAAGACTTCTACATCTTCAAACGTGTTTTGGTTTTTGTTTATATTTTTGTATTTGTCTATATTTTTGTATTTGTCTATATTTTTGTATTTATCTATATTTTTGTTTTTTTCTTTATTTCTATTTTCACTATTTTCTCTTTCATACATGTTAGGGTAGTAGTCCTTCTTTTCCCTTTGCTCATAGTTTTTACCTGCTCTGTAATTTCTGTCTATCGGTTCGCTGCTCTCCTTTCTGTTTCTAGACCCTACGAACTTCTGAGTCGAGAATTTCCTCTTCCCCTTTTGGATATATTTTTTCCTCTTTTCCTCGCAGTAACTATCACTCAGAGTTGTGGGGTGTCGTTTGGCGCATTTTTTTTTCTTCCTCTTTGCGGGTTTGCTTTCATCTTTGCGTTTTCTTCTTCCACTGCCTTTTTTTTTGCGTGCTCGTCGGTTGTAGTCGTTCGAGTGGTCCTCCGCTTGGCTCCCGCATCGACGTTCACCATCTGGTTCGCTTCCACCATCGCTTAGATCATCACTTCGATCATCACCTTGGTCATCACTTTGATCATCACTATGGTCATCACTTTGGTCATCGCTTTGATCATCGCTTTGATCATCGCTGTCGCTTTCGCCTTCATATTCGTCCTCCCCGTCGCTCCTCCCTGCCTTCCTTTTGTCCCCCCGGACGACGATTCTCTTCGAATGCCCATCGTCGTAAATAATTTTTATGTTCTTATTTTTGTACTTGGTCTGGATTTCATTAATATTTATGTCGACCTTCTTGTTATTTTGCACATTGTCCACACTATGCTCACTATCGGAGTGGTAACTTCCACAGGTAAGGCTTCTCCTATGTTTGTTCTTTTTGTTCTTCGATTCATTTTTTTTTTCCCTTTTTGAGTTTTTCCTCTTTCTACGATTGTCTTCTTCCGATTCGTCTGAGCTTTTATTTGCTGTCAACTTGTACAGTTTGTCAGCCAGTTTGATGTTATTTATTATGTCTTTTTTGTAATTGGGGACCAGTACTGATAAGCTTCGTCTTTTATTGTTTTTTTTCTTTGCATGTTTGTATTTGTCCTTATTTGTGATGTTCTTGTTGTTATTTTCTTCGTCCGAGTTTAGCTTAACAACATAATGTAATTCTTTATTTCCGATTTTACCTAACCCGTTTTGCTCTCTCCTTCCTTCTTTTTTTTTGGAGCTTTTGGAATTCTCCTTCGTGCGTTTTCTCTGATCATGTGGAAAGCAAAAAAATAAAAAAATAATAAAAAATAAAAAAATAATAAAAAAAAACTAAAAAATTCACCACATGATGAGTGCTGCAATTTCACGATAGAACAGCTCGAAACGGATGTCTCGATTGGAATGACACTTTTACCGTGCTCATTGTGCCCTACGGGGAAGGAGTCGCTAACAGTGTGTGTGTGGTCCTCCACTGCAGTCACTACCAACAGGGATATGATAACGCCCCTTGTGAATGCCCCAAAAGTCCTAATTCAAGACGGCACATGGAAGGTAAGGTTGACAAAATGTGTACCTCCTCAATGAATACCCCTTCGCAGTATGCACTGTGCGTTTTTTTTTCTTCTTCCTTTTCAGCGGCCCTTTTTTATCTGCCCTTCAGTTTGCCTTCCAGGGCGTGGGAAAACGGCGGCCAAAAGGGAGCAGACACGGAGGCAAAACGCGAAGAAGAGGCGAAAAACACCAAGCAGACAAAAAAAAAAAAAAAAAAACTAGCCGCTACACCATTTTTATGTTATAGCTCTCAACTTTTCACCATTGGGAAGTTTTGCCAAACGGAAAGGCCTCCTAGAGGGGCGACGTGGCGCTGCGAATACGCACTCATAGGGGTAATAATAACCGCCTCCTCTTAAATGGTAAATGTGTTATTAAAGCGGGTATGCTATGCGCACGGGGCGCGGCGAAAAAAAAAAAAAAAAGGCAAAATTTTGTCAAAAAAATTGACGCAAAAAATATGGAAAAACTTCCCCCCAATTAAACGGCTATGCAGACAAAACGTAAAACAAAAAATGGATATCCTTTATGACTTCTTTCAAAGCTGATGTAAAACACTTATTGGCAATTGTGTAAGTGCCGCGTTCTCACTACACAGGCAGGTAAAACACTTGCGAAAGTGTGCACATCTGCGTGTACGTTTTTTTATTTTACGCACTGCTGTCGTATATTTTCTTGTGCTTCTCCAGGTAGGACACGGTGCCCATGTGCTTCATCCTGCGGGATGGGGAAAACAAAAAAAAAAAAATGTGAGGTATACAAAAACGCAGGAACGTGTAAGTAGTGAACTCCTTCGGCAACCCAGACAGTGGTCCTCCCTTGTGAATTGCTCAGAACTCGTCAAAATTAGCCAGTTGCTGACGCGATGGCACTTATTTATGAGCACATACCGAGATAGAGTCCTCATTGAGGCAAACGCGTTTTCCTGGGAGGTGTCAATCTCATTTTCGCTGCAAAGGGGAATCGTCACCGTTAGAATGTACATACGGGTGATCAGATGTGTAGAAACGTGTTAGGGGAGACATGCTTCCATACTTCTGCGAAGGCGAGGATCCTCCGCGGAGAAGTTCATTTGGGTTACTCGAATAGCAAGTAGGGGATTGGCTCCAGTTGGACATCCTTATCCTCCAAATATTTGAGGTGCTTCTTCACGTCTACCTCGTAATTGGTGATGTGGAAGGCCAGGATGTGTCTGCATGGAAGGAGGGGGTGGGGGGGGAAGTAGGGACGCACAAATTGAGTAAGCATAGAACTATTTCGGGGATGGAATGTGGATGCGCACATTTTTTGGGGGGCGCTCTTTGTTGCGGTTGGTAATGCTCCGGTTTGCTCCCTCTCCATGGGGGCGTAAAAATGCGCACCGTAAATATTCAATGGGGATGTACTCCTTGTTGATGTTGAAATTTATGGCGTCGAACAGTTTAATGCCGATTCTGTAGGAGGGAGGAGGAGGGAAGCACATCGATGGGAATGTGTAGTGGATAATTATGATGCATTGGTCCACGCATCATACAATGAAGCGTATTAAAATGTAAAACGTCAAAAAAAAAAAAAAAAAAAACTGACTCTTGGTCAATGCCAAAATGAGAGACAATTTTTGTAAATAATTCTCTGTTGAAACTTCCCGACTTGAGATACAAATTGACATCATTTTTGAAGCTGTTAAAACTGTTATATTTTTTTTTCATCTGTTCCATGAGGGTGTGGAAATGAGAGATAATAGAGGGTATTTGGAAGATTTGAAAAATGGGTACATCACTAAAGAATACTTTTGTGTTTTTTTCGTAGAGAATATCTATGAGCAAAATAAATCTTCTCATTTCGTTTCCTTTACTTTCTTCATTCATTTTTTCAATGTCATAAATAAATAAAGTGTGACTTGCTTTCGATATTGCATTGAATTCGTCTATACTGATATTTTGCCCGCATATTTCGCGGAAGGAAAAAATGGCATACTCATTTAAGCTGTATGGAATGACACAAGTTTTAAAGTCAGAGACGGCGATTTCTTTAGAATATTTTTCTACCTGTCTAACGTGATTCATATCCTTTTTGCTCACTTGGCAATACATATCATTGCACATTTTTTTAATTTCTTCAAAATTTTTTGTTGGTATGCTATAAATATGATTATCCACGTTGTTATTTCGAAGTCTAAAATCGTGATAGTTGTCAATTTCGAAAATGTAATTAAATTTGTAGAGTAGCTTTATGAATGGGATGAATCGTTCCCTGTTCAGCCCATTGTGATACAAATACTTGGGGTTCCTATTGGAAGAACATAACAAAACTGTTCCTCGATAGAACAAATGATTAAATAAAGAATTAATCACCATTGCGTCGGATATGTGTACCACCTGAAATTCGTCGATAAAAATTAATTTATATTTTTTACTCATTTTTATGGAGATACTTTTAATCGCATCCTCTGAATTGTTCATTTTTTCTTCGTGAAAACTTTTGTGTATTTCTTGCATGAAATTGTGATAATGAATTTTTAGTTTTCCTAATTTTATTCTGTCAAATAGTAGGTTCAAGAAATAGGTCTTCCCTCTGCCTACACTCCCGTACACATACAGTCCTCTGATATACTTAATGTTTTCCTCATCAACTAAAGAGTCTGTGCCTCGGAGGTAATACTCCTCACTCTCTATGCTGTTATAATGTAAGCTTTTTTGCTTCTCCTTGGTATTTGTTTCCTCCTCATAGATGAAGAAATTATCATCATTTTGGTAATTCTCCACAGCTTGTTCATCTTCCTCTCCTTGTGCAGTTTCTGCTTCCTCTGCGAGTTTGTTGCTCCCTTCTTTGCTCCCCCCCTGTGCGTTTTTCTTCATCCCGAAAAATGAGCTGAAGAACTTTTTCCTTGGAACTTCCCCCCTAGCGAGCTTCTTCTCAACATGGTCGTAGAAGCCATTCAGGTTGTTCTCCAGGGCCTGCACATGTTTGCGTTAAGAAGGGGACACGGCGGGGTGAGTTCACCATTTCGATGGCGCGGTGCGGAATGCGGTGCGGAATGCGATGCAGAATACGGTGCGGAATACTGTGCGGAATACTGTGCGGAAGCATTATGTGTGGGTGCTGTGCTGCTAACTGCGCAGAAGAACAAGTACCACACTGCTTACACACACAGTCACGTGGGTAGCTGCGATCCTCCGCTTCCTCCCATCTCTAGCCATACCTGAAGAATCAGAACTAATTTGTACTGAAAGGGGTCCCGTTCAATTTTGTTCGTTTTTACCAAATCGTGATACAGCTGAATAAAGCCAGTGTTACCACTGCCCGTGACGCCATTTTCGGCTAGCTTCTTCTGTTCAGTGTTGAATAATGAGAACTGTGCCTGCTGCTGGAATTTTAAAAGTTTCTGTCTGTAGTGGCTGATTGTAGCCCTAACTTGCGGGAGGCTCTTTATGCCTCCCCTTGCGTTGACCAGCATATTCATCCTGGCACAGGTGCTTATTCTTTTCTCTGTAATGGAGGTACAAGAAAGATGCTCCTTATGACGCTTCACCAACCGCAGCCGCCATAACGGTAATAGAACACATACCCTACTTTGATAACACTCGCATGCAATGTGCTAAATGTTTTCCAAAGTGGCCCAAAAAAATGGGAACTCAAATGGGTACATACCCCCTTTTGACATCACCTCACATGTTGCTGGTCAGCCAAATTTTTTTCCTTTTCCCAAGGTGAACGAAACGCACATTTCGAAATTGTAAAATTGAGTAAACATATTTTGTGTGAGCGGGTCCAGCAGAAAGGGGAAAAAAATACGGAGGAAATATAAATAGAGCACTTTGCGCGGTGAGAAAAAGGGCCCCCCCCAAAAAAAAATACATACATATGTACTTACGTGTTTACATGCGCACTTACATGCGTACTTACATACACACTTTTGGGAAACAATTCCTGTGCCTCCCACCTGGCGTCCACGCTTGTCAGTTGCCGCCACGGAGCGGATGAAGAGTCACGAAAATAAAATAAAATGAAGAATTGCGCAGAGTCCCTTTTATACAAGAAAGCGCCATTCTGGTCATGTGAAGTGCCAACGTGTGGGTGCACAAATCTATGAGGTAATGCATCCGTGGAAGGAGCAATTGGAAAGCAGAACGCGGAACAGAAAAGGCGCGTCGTGCAGAATATTCCTTTTCGCGCATGGGACGACCCCTCGTCAAGCTTTTAATAACCAACAAAAGGTTTACTCCCAAACAGTTTGGTGATAATTTCGCGGCACTTGTTAATGCTAACCTAAAGTGGCCCTTTTGACTGCACATGTTTGAGCCCTCCCGTTTCTGCGGTGTGCAGCTCGAGCTAAGGGGCTACACGAGAACAGTAGTGTGGGTAGCCGCGCGTTAACCTGCCATTGACCCTTATCCCTCCGTTGCACTCCTACGCCTGCGGCGAACGAGTAAACACGCAAGTAGTATGTCTACACATGCGGGGGGACACATTCAAGCAGAGAGATCACCAGAAGGACATATGCCATTCCCTCACAAAGCAAACTTGGCCGACTCGTAGTACCTGCAACAGATGTCACTCTGCAACTTTTTGATATTTTCAATACTTGAGCCGAAGCACCCTATCACGTCGGTGTGAAGAGGCTCCGAGAAAATGGTGTTGCCGCTCTGACTTTTGTTTCTCCGACTTTTGTTCGAAACGGGGTTATTTTTGAGGTAGTTAAGGGGGTCCACCACATTCTCTGCATAGTAGTACTTAGAATCAAGTACATGCATGGGCGTTTCCAGCATGTTGTTGATGGTCTGAATATAGTCAGCTTCTTTAATGTATACTGTGCATCCTTTGTTGTCTTTCAAATTTCTGTTGTAGCAGTTAACGCCCCTACTAGGACAAGTATGAAACCACACTTTCTCTTCCTGAGATTCTGCACTTAAAACAATACATAAGCTGTTTTTTCCATCTCTTCCTACTCTCCCAATTTTGTGAAAAAATGAATTTATATTATCAGAAAGAGTCATAATGATTAAGTATCTTAAATTCTGAATATCAATACCCCTGGCAGCAACATCCGTACATATTAAAAAGCGCACTTCTCCTTTTTTAAAAGCATCAAGATTATTCTTCCTTTCCATGTTGGACATTTTCCCTTTCAAAATAACACAGGAGTATTTATTTTCCTTCATCGTTTCGATTGTACCTTTGTATGCTTTTCCATCTCCAAGGTGGTTTAAAAAATTGTATACATTATCGCAGTCTAAATTTGTTCGACAGAAAATTATTCCATTTTGCATGTTAAAAACATTAATTATGTGAATTAATTTTTTCAATTTGTTAATTTTAATATCCAGGGAAATTTTTTCCTTTTCATTTTTTGCGCAATTGAGTAAGTGTACTTTGTCTGTATATTCATAAACCATTTCGTAGCTCATTGCGTGTAGCTTTTCGTTGTAAATTATGTCATCATACATTTTTTCCTTCCTGTTTTGTTCTGAGTAGCACATGTTTGTATTTTTATTGTTAACGTAGTAGACGCAAACATATATGTGAGAGGGGATGCTATTCTTCCCATACTTCAAATCTACGAAAATGGGTTTGTTCGTAATTTTGTTAATGCAATCCTTTACATTTTGGTCTTGTAACGTGGCTGAGTAGAAGCATGTCTGTACATGCTGACTATGCTTCATACTTATGTCCTTAATTTGCAAAATGGACTTCTCATCATTATTGATAAGTTCGTCCGCTTCGTCCAAAATTAGCAATCTTACATCGTTCAAACATATTGTGTTTTTCTTTATACATTCCATAAGTTTGAAACAAGTGCACACAAGAATGTTGCTATACTGCTGCTGATTTCGTTTGTCCCTGTTAGGTTGTTCCCCTCCTACTAGCAGCCCGATGTTTATGGACGAGCTGCTGAAACTCTCCGCATAAATTAGGTAATTGTTGTACGTCTGCATGGCTAGGTCTCTAGTAGGGCAGAGAACGATGCAGTACAACTTCGTCCTATTCGCTGCGTCCACCTTGCCGCTTGCCAAAGCGCCCTTACCAGCAGGGGGTCCACTGCTCTGCATCTGCTTGTTCTCGAACTTCGACGCGGTTTTATCCGCCCCGGGATCTCCACCGTAGTATACCTTCCTCGTGCTGGAGTTGTCTTCCTGACCTGAGCACATAATTTCATTCAACTCTGTGTAGGACGCATCCGCGTACTTCAAATTTGCAAAATGGAACTTCACGTGAAAGTATTTCCCACATATATAGGGGAAAAAAGGCAGATCATTATACTTGTAAAATATTTTAAAAGCATTTCCCAAAAATTTCCCATTTTTTTTAAAAGCAATTACGTTCGTGTTTTTATTTATCAAGCAAGTTATTATATCAATGGTTGAGAAGGCGTCCCCATAATTTTCTTCCCTTCCATTTGTGTACTTGCTCCCATTACTGCAGTAGGTGTAGTTATATTTTAGCGTTTCCTTTACTGCGGGACAAAATCCAACGTTTAGGAAGCACCTTCCTAGCACTTCAATTTCGTAGGCGTACATTCCACTCCTTATTTCGCAGCCCACTTTGACTTCTTCGAACGAGCTAGAGTACTCACCATTGCATGTGCATTCTCCAAGTGCATTGTTCAGAGTGACTCTCGAATTATTGCCGCTTACAACTTTTAGGAGTAGACCTCCTTTTTTCACTTCACTGGCAATTTCACCATTATCGTTGTCTCTCTTGGTACTGCCACATAGAGCTACGCTAGAATTGCTCGATTCGTACGTTCCTATATTCCTAAACAATTCGTGCACTATTTGCAAAGAGGAGACAATGAAACTTAACGTTTTTCCTGTCCCCGTTTCAGCTGATGCGCATACATCTCCCCCCCCTAAAATGAGCGGGATGGACTCCTGCTGAATAGCGGTTGGTAAATCTATGCCGTTTTTTTCTAGCAGTTCGCACAAGTTGCCGTGCAGGCCTAGTTCTTCGAAAGCCGACATGGTTCATGCACTGTAGGATTGTGCCCCCAGGTGTGTGTTTTTCACAAGGCCACAAGTAAGCGTGTGCCTATATCGCACATATGCAGTGTGCCGTGCAAAAAAAAAAGGGGTGGATAAAACAGGGGTACCCAAAACGGAGTGAATGGAACGACTCAAAGATGGTGGAGTCAACTATCGTGGTAAGCAAATCTGAGCATCCCAATATGTGCCTCTTTCTTTTAGCGGCAAATTAGTAGCCCTCTACATTTGCAACTGTAGTACATGGGGTTAGAGGCACTCCTACAGGGAAACTCGCCCCTCCCCAAAAAAATTCATACCTACGTTATACGTATCACGCACTTTTGAACAAAAAACACCGTTTTTTGCTGCCAACCGGGACTTAGAAAAATGCCAACTGATTCCTCACCAAAAGGGTGATTATAAAAAAAAAAAAGGAATTTCGCCCATTGCGAGGTGTTAAATTGTGGCAGCACTTTGACGATTTTTTTTTTTTTTCTTAATTACTACCGTTTCAGTGCGGTGCTGCGATGATAGGGTAATTTTACAAGTTGGTAAAATGAGTCGACGAATTGTTCCGCACCAAATTTTGCGTGCATGTGTAGGGCGTCAAAATATTTTTATTGTTCACTCGTTCTTTGCAGCCACTAGTTGGTTCCTATTGAGGGCCATTGCCGTGGCCTACATATGTGCATATGTACATATGTGTATTTATACTTATGTGCACATTTGCCTCCTTTTTTAAAGCCACAAAATGGCACCTAAGACGACGCTTACCTGTGCAGTGACAAGTTCTGTGCCGAGGAAAAAAAAGTTTGCATTTTTGGAGAAATGCATCGAATGAGTGTGCCTTCATGAGGGATCCTTCCCCAGAAAGAAGGAAAAAAAAAAAAAGAGGAAGCACACATAGGTATATAAATACACGTTATGCGCACACTGGTCATATGACAACATGTTCATTTTTCTCACGTCTGGCATTCCCTTTTGGGAACTTTCGTTCGTTCATCCATCACAGGGCAAACCTCTCAACAGGGACCCCTTCTGGTGACAATTTTATAAGTATAAATAAATCCCCTCGAAGTGGGGGGGAAAAAAAAAAGAGATTCCGGACAACTGATGTTTCCTTTTCACCTTGCGTTAATCCTTTTACGTGGCATTGTTTCCTCCGTTTTGTCGTGCGGTGGTGCAGCTGAAGCGCTCAAATGAGTAGACAAAACATGCTTATACCAATTGGATTATTTTTTTGGCCCACATGGCGTATTACATACGTATAGACCTTTTCACATATATCCATCTGGTCACTTCATTAAGGAAGTAAAAAGTGACGTGATTACAATACCAAGTGGCGCACTTTTTTCTTAATTTTTTATATGTAACTGCAACGCCCTTAAAAAGGGGACTATTTTTTTTTTGTCAACCAAAATTTTCGACGCGGGATGTATTTTCGGTCCCCTTTTTTTTAATTAACAAGGCTGTGGCAATTTTTTTTAAGGTGTTTTTTCCCCATTGGAAGAATTTTACCAGTTAGCACACTTCCCACATTTTGCCTTTCAAATTGCAAAGCAAGAATAAAGGACAATTTATCACAATGGTATGTTACCAAGACAGGTATTGAAGAGGGCAAAAAGTTAGGGCACAATTGAAGCGAAAGTTGATCTGTTTTTTCTGCGCATGCATTAAAAAAAAAAAAAAAAATATACATGTATATATGTATATGTATATGCATATATATGCATATCTATACTTAAATTGCTGTGCGGGACGAAGCGGGGGAAGAAATTCTCATCAGTACGGCTGCCTCTTTGCACCATTTTTTTTAGACCTATTTGAGTTGCTTTCATGTGTCTACCACTTGGGGGGGCAACAATTTGGCCCCCATTTTGCGGCGCACGGACGAAATGGAGTTGCAAATTCGTGAAAAGGGTGCCATAACAACAGAATTAGAGAATTAAAGGGAAAAATAAAAAAATTATACATGTATATATATATATGTATATGTGAGTGTATATGCATATATATATGCCCATGTGCACATCTACCGAAGGCAAAATTGAAGAAACGCGTTGATGAGCCACCTTTCGTTCCCCTTTTTCTTCTTTAAGGAGGACAACTTGCGAATTGCCTGAACAGTTGCAAAGAGCCCCCATGAAAGAGGTAAGCGGAAAACAGACGCACATATATAAGTACACATATATATATGTATACATATATACATGTGCACATATTCACATATGCGTGTGTGCTCCCCCGTCTTGACTGAACGAACCCCCTGGGCAGCACCAGTTTTCCAGAGCGACCTCAAAGATGAAGTGCAGCAGCTTTAATGATACCTACTCAGAGTGCAGCATAAACGAACAAGCGACGTGCTCAAGTGACGAGACCGCTGACACGACTTTGGCGAAAAGGAGGCACAAGGCCGTGCCAACTAAATTGGAAAGCGAAGACTTCTGTGCAATCCATAAAGATATACATGTGAAGCACAACAGAGAGAGGATCCACGAGGGATTATCCGTCCTAGATGACTTCAAAATCATAATTTTTGGGTGTATGGGCATGAGAACGTACAAAATGTTTTGCTACGCGTGAGGGGAAACACTTCCATGTGTGCAAATATATAATAAGCCTCACCACTTATTGCAACTTTTTAACCCCACTATTGCATATTATACAGCTTTATATACCTTTTTTCGTTGGTAATCCACCCTACATGTATGTATACAAGCCTAAACAGGTAGGCGCGTAACATCATTTTTGTGTGTACTCGCCTAATTGGCACTGCCTGATATGATATTTTTTAATTTTTAAAGCGACTGAAAAGGCCCATTTTTGAGCGGAACAAATTGTTAACAGGGAAATAAGCGTGCGGCATTCACGCGAAGTTGACAAAAAAAAATAAATAAAATAATAATAATAAAATAGTCTGCTGCAAACTGCTTCGTGGTAAGGACAATAACGACGAAGACATAGCCATGGGATTTTTTTTAAGTTAGCCCCAATTAAATTTATTAACACTGTCGTGAATGTCGTCGAATAAAAGGTTCGGATTTTCATACATGTCATTTTTTACCAAATAAATGGCATTTTTATCTACCTTTTGGGCATTTATGAAGGTGCCCGTTACATCAACGGTTTGCACTTTGTTTGGGTGTAAAGGCAGCTCGGTGTGCTCCTCTGTAGGTATAACACTATGTGTCTGATGAAGCTGTCCCTTCTCACTAGCGCTCTTCCCCTGTGAGTTATTTTCTCTCTTTCCATTTTTATCTGCCTCTTCCCTGTTCAACAAATGTGAGCCGTCCAATCCGTTTAAACTTTCCACTGCGTCAGGGCTCCTCAGCAAGGGGTCATATTTCCCTCTACTTAGCCTTCTATCAATATTTTTAATATTTTTATTTATATTCTTAACATTGTAATTAACAAAGTTATTATTTACTAAGTCGTCGTTTTTTAGGACGCACTGGTCATACGTCCTTTCTTCTTCATTAACAAATTTACTTATTTCATCTGAGCAGATGATGTAATCCCGATCGAATATTTTTTTTTCCAACATGTTTATGTCTTCTGTTTTTTTAAGCTCCTTCTTTTGGTCCTTATTTTTTAGAATAATCCAGCAGTGCAGCATCATCCGCTCAGCATCGATTTTGGCGATTGCTCTCTCTGGGGTGGGAAAGAAGTGATCCTGTTGGTCACCCTCAGCAAGTGCTCCTGTTTGTTCCTCACATGGGTTGGAAGTCCAACCAATTTTATATTTATTACTTATCATGTCCTCAAAGTACGTTTCATCTCCCACAATACCGCTGCCTAGACAGAGGGCATGCAGCCTTAGCTGGTGTCTCCTCCCCGTAATCGTCCTAAGCTCACACAATGTTACCTTCTGATTTTTTAAGTAACACTGCTTATACGGATAAATTAAACTGTAACAATATTTCCCATTGTCATAATAGTCATTATAGTTGTAACATAATTTCATTTTAAAATTGTTTTTGATTTTACTTATTGGTGTATTCACATGGAGAACTCCTAGGGGCAGGTGTCCGTACAGTATGGCTAGATATATTTTGCTTAAGCGTTTGCTTTCTATGTTGTAATTCAGGATGTTGCAGCTGAGTTTGTCTTTGGCGATGATTAGAAGGCCGCTCGTGGCGTAGTCCAGCTGCCCGCAAATTCTGTAGGCGTAAAGGGAGTTATCACGTGGAAGCAATCACGTGGGAGTTATCACGTGGGAGTTATCACGTGGGAGTTAGCACGCGGGAGTTATCACGTGGGAGTTAGCACGTGGAAGCTATCACGTGGAGTTATCGCAGGGCTGTCAACGCGAAGACGCCCTCTTCACGTGCCACCCGCGCAATAAACACGCAAAGGGGCAAAATCAACGGACGCGATCGCGGCGTTCTGCCCACCTGAACACATTCAAGTTGGTCTTCTGGCGAAGAAGCGTTTCCACGGAGGGGTACATATCGTCGAGCTTCCCCTTCTCCAACTTTATGTCATAAGGCTTATTCACCACCAAGAAGAACTCATTTTCATATACTATGCTTAAATTATGACCCTTGTAGCTTTTATATGCCGGTTGGGGATTATCAACGGGGGGAGGGTTCTCCCCCATGATGCCCCTGCGTTCCTCTAGCACAATCCTCTTTTCTGTGGAGAAAAACTTCCCCTTTTTTGTGAGGTATGCAATGTTCTTCTCTTTACACCGCCGTGATACGTTGTAAAAAATGTTGCTAAATAGCATGGTGCATCTTTGTTCTGAAGGACTTTTTTTTGCTAGTTTCGCCTAACTTGCTCGTTCATATTTTTCCTACGGGGGGGCAAGAAAAAATATAAGGTAACCGCACTATGTATGCTGTAACCTCGGAGGAGGGCCTCTATGAGGAGTGTTTTTCTGCCTGCCCTGGTAGAGGGCACACCTTGGAAGCGGCCAGGTGTTTTTCGTACAGTTTGCATCTTGCGCCCTGCATCATGCTGATTTTTTTTTTTTTTTTTTTTCATTTTTCCCAAGGGGGGGGGCTCCGTATGTGACGCTCACATAACGCTCACGTAAAAATCAGAGATAGATATTTTTCGCCCATTTGGCGGACGCGCGACAATTTCGGAGCGGTAAACGGTTTGAACGATTAGTCAGAATTGGCCAAAAGTGTGCCAAAAGTGTGCCAAAAGTGTGCCAAAAGTGTGCCAAAAGTGTGCCAAAACTGTGCCAGAAAAGCACCAAAATTAAGCCCCAATTGTGTCACTGCTGCGCCCAATGCGTCATGCGGATAAGGGGGAAGCCAAACTCTGGCGCGCTGTTGACCGAGAGTGTGAAGAAATAAGCACACCGTCAAATCAGCACCCCGCGTACGTTTGCGCCAAAGGGCACGACACCGCGCCGCAGGTACGGCATATGCCAAAAATAGGGAAGCATTTCTTTTTTCCTCCAGTTGTGCACGCGGAATGAACAAAGAGGCAAATGAGAGAGGCTCAAAATAAGCGGAACTTCCTACACAGCACAACGTAACGATTATGTTAAAGAGCAGCAAATTGGTTCTTCTGGTACTCACCCTGTTGAACCTTGCAGTGAGTAAAAAGACGAAAAGCTCTTCGCTTTACCATTTCTTGGGCACATTCAATGACCACCTAGGGAAGAATCATGACCTGCTTCTTACACCGTACAAGCATAGAAAGAGAGTAGAGGCAACTGGGGTGCCAAAACGTAAGTTTACAAAATATCACAAAAAGTATGGCAAAAATGTACTCCACGAAAGTGTGAATAGAGAACCTCTTAAGGAGAACAAGGACTTGGTGGGGGCCGCAGAAGGAAGTGAATCCCCACCAGCAGAAGCAACAGACACATCGAAAGAATCATCAACAGAAACAATAAACAGGGAAGACTTCCAACCGAATGTGTTCGATTATGACTTTAACGATAAACTTGCATCAAAGGATATCATTTCGGAAAAAATGGAAAGCCAAAAAAATGAAGTAATCAAAAAATTAAAAATGCCCATAATAGGAACACAACTAAAACCATCGGGAGGATTCACCAAGGAGATATTGCAAATCATACGAGACAGTAATGACTACATAAATGTAGTGAATCAAGAAATAATAAAAGATAAGATAGACCAAAAACTGAGCGGAAATGACCTCTCCTTTTTTGACACAGAAAAAACGTTGGAGGAGCATGAAGTAAAGTACCTAAAAAAGGTGTACGACAATAATCACGTGCTGAACATTTTCAACTTCCTGCTCGTGTGGAGAGAAAAGAAAAATCTGGACCTATCCGTTTTCGTCTCGAAAATTACAGAACAGTCAAATCTTCTCCCTGGGGAAAGGACAGTAATTAAATTTTCCGAAATTGAGAAAGTTCAATTTTTAAAAAAAATTAAAACAAACAGAAATGTCTGTGTTGCTATGATTTTCGTCGATAATAAGGGGAAGAATACCAACGAAGCTGCCATAAGCCATAATATGTTTCCTATAGGCATTATGGCACACCCGCTAGATTTGTCCCTCCTGGATAAAAGTGGAGAAATATCAGTGTTAAATTTGTACAGATTTAAAATAAACAGCTATAATGTCACCAGTACGGACTTCCTTGTAAATGCTGAACTTTTTGTCGACAATAATAAACACCTAAACAATTTCGAACTCACGCAAGAGAACAAAAAAATTATCATGAACTTGTATGATAAAATATTGGAACTGAAAATAAAGTACACCGAAAAAATGGGAGACACGAAAGAAAATGAAAAATTTAGACATCTAGAGAAAATCACTGATAGGATTGATGAGTACGTCAATGTACTTAATGTTAATAAATCCATCGATTTTCGGAACAAGGAACTGAATTTTTTCACCTCCTTATATTTGGAGTACTTTTCCTTCTTGGCACTGGACATTCACGCTACCATACCCACCAAGCTGCAGATGATGTACACGGACAACACGGAGATGCGCCTGGAAAACGTCAAGCAGTTTTTGATGCAGATATATGACGAGCTGAAGATTAAGTTGAGGGGATTGTGAGGGGCGCGCAGCTAAGCGAAGTTAAGCGGCTGGAAGGGGTCTCCCAGAAGTGGATCATCTTGTAGTGGATTTCCCCTATCGGCGTAGGGGCAGAGCGAAAGACGCATTGTAAAGTTGCAAAAACGCGACTACTACATTTCACGCGTTCCATTTCGCCCCTGTAAAACTGCAGTAGCTCCAGAATTATTTCCCAAACATTTTATTTTATTTCTTTTGCATTTTCTCGGGCATGCGCCCGTTTTTAACTTTCATTCGATGAGCATGTGATTAAACGTTTTTATGTCAGCAGCTTAAAATGCGAATGGATCGATAAAACTAGACATGCTTTCTTCACCACATTGGAGTGAGGTGTTTATAATTACTCCTCCTTTGAGTTATATTTAAAATGTTTTTTCTCTTTTCTTTCTTTTTTTTTTTTCCTCACCTTTGTGCTTATAACATTTGTGAAATTTTTTTTTTTTTTTTATGTGCAATTTGTATATAACTTTTGTCAGTATTGGGCGGTGTTTAATTCGCGCCTGTGGGAAATGAAATTAAAAATGTGTCAAAAGGGGAACAAAAAGGCAAGTAAAAAAGCTGAATGAACGAAATGGATACGCTTCCCCCTAATTAACCTGCGCTTAACTTTTTAAGAAGTCTGTTCATTTTGCACGTAGGGACTATTTTCACCTTTTTAGTAAATTCCCTGTGGACGTGCTCGATCGCCTTTTTTTTTCTGCAGGAGGGAAAATAAGGCTATCATGGCTCACACGCCCCAATGGGGGAACAATATAAATATGCTTATATGTAACGTAAGGTGGAAAATTTCTTACCGTTTTTTTTTTCCCAAAATTTAATCATTACACCAGTTCGCGTCTTCCATACAAGTACCTATTTCGTTAAGTATTTTTTTTTCTTACTTTTGCATAATCAGGCAATGCACAACGTGTAAGCTTGTTCATTCCTTCGCGATGGCCACTTGGCACAATTCAGATGTACACTAAGCTATTCTAAGTAGAGATAAGCACGTTTCTTCTTTTTTTTGTTTACTCATTTCAGGGATTGGCAGTACCTGTACGATCCATTAAAGCGTCCACACGCAGAGGGACCTTCAACAAGCATTCCCCTCTACCTTTACGCCATCCTTTGATCATCCATATCATCAATCGTTTGTATGTATCACCATTCGTTCGTTTATTCACGCATTTTTTTTTTTTTTTTTGACTATTTTATTTTTTTCCTATTCCATTTTGAACGTCCAAATGTAACCGTTTGGTTCACAAAGAATATCGTGATAGTGAAAACCTCCCCCTTCTATGAAAAATAGGGGATTTTTTCTTAGTCGCGGAAATGATAGCACCTTGCTGCTTATCGGCTCACATAATTCACTCGTCAATTCTGTTTCGACATTATATGCCCTATGAGCAGGTGCAGCCTCTTGCAGTTCTTACAAAAAAGGGGAACGCAATCATGCGCATAACATATGCCTATACTTGCATGCCTTCCGAACCCAGTGGTGTAGCTCATGTCCTTCCCCGAACCGGTCGTTATTCGCCACTTAGAGCAGTCGTTGCCCTGATGCGAGAACAAGCCTTCTTCACTTACATACGTAGATGCTTAAATGACACGAAACGGGGATTCTCACGTACAGATAAAATAGGACTTCTATATGCGTTTGCAAAATGTACCGAATCGCATCATGCGCATGCATAGCGGGTCTGGTAAACGCAGTTCGTTTAGATTTGCTTACTTGTAAAGCTAGTGAAGTTCTTCCTTCTTCCTCTGCTTATCCTTCCTTCTTCCCTCTTTATGATGCATACTTTCTCCCTCTTTTGAATCTCTCTTTTTTTTTTTCTCCCCCCTTCCATTCTTTACCTTGATTTTCTCCATTACTCCGCTGCTCCCCCTATTATCTTTTTTCCACTTCCCAAATGAGCAAAAAGAATCAAAAGAAGAAAAAATCCAAGGGGAGAAAAAGGGATAATAATTCCTCATCTAATGTATGTGGCAAACATGACGATGAGTTGAATGAGGAGAAGGAAGCAGATCGAGGAGGGGGACTCAACATAAGCGGACCAAATGAGGATAACCCTGTCCCTCTAAATGGTCAAGTTAGTGACACTGTGAAGAGGGAAAATGAAAAGGGTGACAGTGCACCTACTGGAGAAACTGCGGAGAAGGATCGAAGCCCTACCAGTGGAGATGAAGAAGATAGGGAGAAAGACAAAAAGGGGAACACCCCCGATGGGGTGACCGACATGGCGATGGGCAAAGCGGATGGCAAAGCGAAGGGCACCAAGCGAAAGAAAAAGAAAAGTGCGCCCGCACCGAATATTCCCAAAGAAGGAGAAAGCGAAAGTGGCAAATTCAAATTTGTTAATGACGATGTGGACGATTTTCCTATGCCCAGTGGTGACCAAGGTGCGGAAGAACAAATGAGCAATCTCTTTCCAAATATCGACGTCGATGCGATGTACTGCTTGCTTGCAGAAAAGGGAGATGAGCAAAATGAATTTTTAAGAGACCTAAATAAAGAAATAGAAAAATTTAAAAAAAAATTTAACGACGATAACATGCTGTCAAGTGTGCGCAGAGACAGGCACAACTTTAGTAGTAACTATTCCATCAAGAAAGAAGGAGAGAAGAGGGGAGCGCATCAACGTATAGTGACAGGTGAAGCGGCAAATGGTGCAAATAACAACACTGGCAATCATCACTCCATGGACAAATGCAATGTGCGCCCCAGGTGCGTCCCTTCCGAAAAAGAAAATTACAACTTTTACGATATGCTAATGAAGGGACACCTGTTTTTAAGATTAAAAAGAAAAATTAAAAAAAAAAAAAATTAAAATGAGAACTAAGCATTACCAAGTGGTGAGCGACTTGTGTGGCATGAAAACTGAAGGAGGAACCATATCGAAGACAAAGAGGAGGTACTACATATTCAATTACAACTGCGGGAACACCAAAATTCAGTCCATTACTGGCTACATCCGCTGCTTCAAGGGCTACTGTATGTACAGGGAGAACAACAGTAACTCTGCCACTGCTAGCGGCACGAACAGCAGCCTCCGCAGCAGCCTCCACAGCAGTCTCCGCAGCAACCTTCGCAGCAGTCTTCGAGGCAGCCTCCACGACAGCCATCACCTCAGCCAGCATCGCAGCCAGCACCGCAGCCAGAACAATAGTGTTAATGGTAGCCACGACAGTAACAATTTGAAGAGGAAGCTAAGCGAGGGACATTACACCCCAGGCGAAGTTGCCATATCGGTTCTGCTCTGCGTCAACGTGTCCAACTGTTTATCCCCCTCGGAGTTCCTTGAGCTCCTACACCCCTTTGACAATTTCATATTTTTTTAAAAGTTTTAAATAAAAAAAATAATGAAGAGTACATGATTTACTTCCTAACGTTCGATGTGTATGCAAAGAAAATCATGAAAAAGGTGAAGAGGATTAGTTTTTTTAACATGAAAAAAAAGAAAAGATTAAAAGTTTACATTGTGAAGGATATCACCATGAATGCCACGTCTAGGATAAAGAAGAACACGCAACGGATGGTACGGGTGAACACGTTTTACGAGGAGGGGGAAGAGGGGGATGCGAACGGGAAGGCTAACGGGAAGGCGAACCAGAACGGTGAGCATAGCATGCCGCACGCACATGAGAACATCCAACCGTCGCGTAGAAGCAGATTTATCAACGCCCTTTACCTCATTTCGCAAAACAAATTACAGCTCTCCTGTGCAGTTTGCCTGGAGCCTCTGTACTCGGACAGCCTCAGTAAGGTAATATCGCACATTTTTAATGTAAACTTTGGAACGCAAAAAAGGAGGGAACCCAAGGTAAGGGACCCGTCCCCACCGAACCAGGACAGTGGCAGCGGCGATGGTAGTGGCGATGGTAGTGGCGTTGGCAGTGGCGTTGGCAGTGGCGTTGGCAGTGGTGTTGGCAGTGGTGTTGGCAGTGGCGTTGGCAGTGGTGATGTCATTGGCGTTGGCAGTGGTGATGTCATTGGCGTTGGCAATACCGCTGGATGCGCTGTTGTGGTTCCCGCCGCTAACACCGGCGCTGCCCTTTTTGGCGAAACGTATTACGGTCAGAATGAGTCGAGCGGAAAAACAAGTAGGAGCAATAGCAATAGTAACAGCAGCTCACGCAGCTACCACAGCTGCCAAAGCAGCAAGCACAGCAATACGCGCAGGAACGGACGTCCGTATGAAACAAAAGCGTTGGGCAAGCAAACGAAGAAGCGCCAGTATTATTGCGTTAAGACGTTGAGTAGTTACGGCAGTGATGACCGGAGGAGCTACTACCAATCCGTTATCCCCTTTATTCATAATATACAAAAAAAGTACAACAATCAAGTGAAGAAAAAAAAAAGTGAGAGGAAAACAATTTTTAATAACGTCTGCATTAACATCCTATGCGGTCACATATTCCATTCCAGCTGTCTTAAAAAATGTTGTTTCACATCTTGCCCTATCTGCCGATATAAACAGTACAATTATCAGATAGCCAATTGTGATGTATGTGAAAAAAATCAAAATGCAAAAATTTGTTTATTTTGTGGCTTCATTGGATGTTCTGTGAATTATGATCGCTTGAACAAACTAAAGGAGCTAAAGATAAAGGAAAAAAAAAAAAATTGATTGCATACATTAAGTACATCTTTTTACGAATCGTAAATTTTTTTATAAAGAAGGAAAACGACATTGTTGTGCCTCCGTTTGTAGCTGCAAATGTAGATCGTCACTGGGATTGTGACCAGCCCATAGAGATGGGAATCAAAAGAACTAATATTAGTGAACTTATATGTAGTGCCATTTTTGAAGGGGAGGAAAATGGGAAAAAGTGCACCTTAGGGGGGGGAAGTACTCTTATGGATGTGAACGCAAAATGTGCAAGTGTCAACAGGCAGGGAATATCCAACCATTTTATAGTGCCCATCGAGGGAGCCCCAAGTGAAGCAGAAAATGTAAACAAAATTAATGACCCCCTCCTTAGCTCAACAAAGAATGATGGAGTCCACCCCCATTTGCAATTGCGTAGTGTAAGTAGTAAGGATGCTAATTCTGAGGTACACATATGTGCAGAAAAAAAAAATGTCGTCGAAAGGTTGGACTTTTCTACAGAACACACTACATGTGGGAGGAATAGAGGGAATTTGGCGAGGCATGGATCGCTAAGTTTCTTTTTCAGATTTAGAAAAATGATGGTGATGGACAGTAAGAAGGGAAAAAAAGGTACCAAACGCCGGTGGAGACATAAAAAAGGTGAAAACAAAATAAGCACAGGGGAAACCAATCAGGTAAACGCTAGGCATGAGAAGAAACTCTATAAGGAGAGCGCAAGTGGAGTGAGAAGTAGTCGACGTCGGTCGCGTGAACAAAGCGGCCGAGCAGAGCGCGAAGGGGGCTCCTTCAACAAGTACGACCTTGTCAGGAGAGACATGAACACCAGCAAGAATTCCGTTGAGAAAAGAAAAAAGAAAAAACTCATCGACCACGCAAAGGAGCATTTTTGCGAAACGATGCACAACTACTTCTTCGACATTTCCAAAAATTCAGTGTTCGATTACAGCAGCAACTTGTACATAAAAAAATTAATAAATTTAAAAAGTGGAAAAAAAAATCTGAAAAAAATCTACTCAGCAAATATAAATATCAATGGAAAAGAAGAAATCATAGAAAAAAACATCATCATGTACATTTACGAATTTAATCAACTCTTAAGTGCTTTGTTGGAAAGTCAGAGAGACCATTTCATGTCCTGTATTTATGACTTGAAATTAAATTATGAAAATGCGAAGAAGGATAACTCCAGGGAAGCGAGCAAATGTTTGAATGAGTTAAAAATGGCAGAAGAAAGAAATAAACAGTTGAAATCCCAAGTTAAAAAAAAAATTAGCATTCTTCACGAGAAGGCCAAAACAAATGCCGAACTGCTGCAGCAGCTCAGGAACGTCGAAATTATAAATGCAAAACTGTGTGAAGATCAGAAGCAAGAAATTCATAACCAGGAAGCTATGGCTGAGGAGAAGAAAAAAATAATACGGGAGAAGCAGCAAATTATACGCGAGCTAAAGCAGCAGGTATGGAGTTAGGACGGCACACATATGTGTGTGTTAGGGGTGGAGGTTGACTCTGCTCCCCCTCATGCGCGTCTAAAGTTTGTTGGTGAGTTTCTACATTTTGTATGTTAATATGTTCCCACTTTCGCTGCCCCTCTCTTTGCAGATCACCGATTTATCCTTCCACAAACAGGTAGTGGCGAAATTTTCTCAAAATTCTGGAATGACGGTAAGGCGAAAATGTGGCCATGGCTTCCGCCACACCGCGTTGTAGTCAGTTTCGTGTGAGTCATTTGTTTGGTGCGGGCGTGCTCAAATGAAAGAACCTTTGTGGGCATACCCTGCATTGGTGCTTCGCGCATACAACCGCTATGCAATCCTAGTGGGGGCATCTTCGTGCATATTTATGTGTGACATTTCTTTGCCTCTTCAGAATTCGTCCTTCATTATAGGGGAGAAAATGACTCCGAAGAGCAGGTTCAAGAAGCGGTAATGGGGTGGCAGCCGTTGCTCCACGCCGGATCGCGGTCACACACACGTATTCATATTAACGTTTATGTTTATGTCTATGTTAATGTTTATGTTAATGTTAATGTTGTTTTTTTTTTTTTTTTTGTGGCTACTTTTTGTTTTTGTTTTTTTTGTGTGAATGGGCACTTGGCGCGCCCTTCAATTGGTTCATAACTTTGGAGCGGTTGGGGAGACATGCAACTAGGCACACTCCAACTCGCGTTTAATTTGAACATGTCTTATGCCAGCCGAGCGGTGTGTCCACTTTCCTTGACGGGGACCATCTCCTACCTCCACACTGCGCACTGTCTATCCATTCGGATTTTTATTCAAAAACCAGTGGAAATTTTTTTTCCTAATTTTGTTTTTCACTTGTTTGAAACATTTCTCTTCCAGTAGAAACAAATTTTTATAATTCTGACTGAATGATTTATTTTCAAAAAACAAGGGCAGCAAATTTTGTATATTATATTTTGTCAAGTCTAAGTTTATATCAAAGTTGCATGAGGAGAGTAATTTGCTCCCCTCTTCATTATGGACCGCATTATTGTATGCCTCTTCGATGTATCTCCTCACATACGAATTAATCTCTGACTGGTCCTCAAGCCGGTCGTGTCTCCCCTCCAGCAAAGGAAGAAAACATCTCCTCAAAAATTCAGAATCGAATAAATTCCTCCCAGGGTAGAACCAGTGAATATTGCACTTGACCGAAGTCTGGCTTGTCATGGAGGATAAAATGATGTTAAAAATGATGTGAATATTAAAGTGAGTTATATTGTAAAAATAGAAATGATATTTATATTTTTCAAATACGTAATGTCTTAATGCATATTTGTATTTGAATGGGGATTTCAAGTAGGTGTATCTGTATTGTTCTCTTTTTCCTCTTTTTCCTACGATGTGATTTATTCGATAATTTAAAATGTATGCGTTCTTTTTTCTTGCTGTGTTTTTTTTTTCTTTTTGGGGGTCTCCCCCTTTTTGTGTGTTGGGACTACCTTCCGTGTGAGTGCATGTCATGTCACGATACGGCTCACTTGTGTTGAATCTTTCATGCTTATCTTCATTTGGACATTCCGTTTCATTGTTACCTCCGTGTGGAAGGCTGCTTGAAGTGTTATTCTCCTCACCAAACGGGAGAGGATTCACAAAACGCATCACCTTCTCCACCTGCTCATCAATTTTAACGCTGTAATGGCTACTTCTATCGGACGTATCTTCTTCCCCCATGTGATACTTTATATTTTTACAGCTGTAATTGTTATACGTATAAATATTATTTTTCAAATTCTCTATGGTTTTCCTCATTTCGCTTCTCCTCCTCGTTATGTACGTTGCCTTAACGTACTTTAGGAAGTAGCTCTCTATGCCCATTTTGGGGGAAACGCAACTGACAAAAGGGGCACAGAACTAACACATTTGCCGTGGCGCTCATTTGGTGTGTGTCGACGTGGGGACGTGCTAAGCTGTACCCCTTCTTTGTAGGGGCATGTCCTCGTTAGCAAAAATGGCCAAAACGCTCTTCCACGTGTATGTGTTCAATTGGGGAGTAATATGCCATCCAAAATTGAAGAGATAATCCGCTGAACAGGCTGCATTGGCACATTGCTAAAATGGCGTATTGCTATCATGTGCGCTGTTTGTGCCCTCCTTTGCTCTTTATATAAACGGAGAGAAAAAAAAAAAAAAGAAGAGAGAGAGATAGAGAGAGAGAGGGATGCTAAGAAGAAAAACAAACTCAAGTAACGGAAATGCTAACCCGCGGCCTAAATTTTGCGGGCCACTTTGCAAAGCCATTTATGCATCATTTTAAAAAAGTTGAAAAAAACACCCTCCAATTTTTTGGCCTAAAAAAATATTAACGCAACATCTGAGTGACGAATCCGCAGGGTAGGGACTACTCCACACTTGGGAAAGCCATCCTTATTAAGAACATACGTACGAACGTCTAGGTGCGCGCTCGCCCCGCTGTGCTATTCCCTCTCGCTCCTTATTTTTTCTACACTCCGGAGTAGGCAATTTGCTAATGAGGCGCAAACTTGGAGAGGAGTTATTTTCAGGAGAAGACCCCAAATGGGTGTCACCACATACACCTTTGCAGTAACTGCGGAGATTGTTTTTATGTAATTAAAAAAAATGAAAAATTGGACCGGGTTGAGTCAAGCCAAGCTGCTCAAGGGCGAGGGAAATGCCCTCTCGGAGAGAGCCCACATTATTGTGTAACCACGAAAAAACAAGCAAAAAAAGTGCACACAAAATGATATAATAACGTGCGTTCGACATATGGTTGGTCGGCCCACTAGGGGCCCTTCAAACAGCCACTTCACCAATGTGTACGTGTGCGGGTGGCACTGGCAAACGACACCAACGGCTAGCAGCGGTATGGAAAGCGTTCGCACAGGAGAATGGTTAACTGCAGCGAGGTTCGCCTTTTTTCCCCGCGGAAAAAGTGTATATATTACACGGGTGCATGCACAGACAGGAATCTGGCACCCCGTGGACAGTGAAATGTTTAGGTGCAATTACCTTTGCGGCTCCGCTGTCCCAGTTAGCACCATCGGCTCGAAAGCACATTTCTTCGCGAAGCCCTTCCCCCATTTGGAAAAAGGCACAACGTTTGTTTGCTTAACTGTGAAGCTGTTTGGGGAACTTTCCTCTCCGGTGATAGGTATATGTATATACGTATATATGGATATATATATATTTTTTTTTTCCTTCTCCCCGATGAATGACCCCCCTTAAGGTACATCTCCACATTTTCACACACCCCATTCAGTTTTTACCATTCCTAGGAGTAGTAACTTTTTTTTTTTTTTTTTTTTTCTTTCTTTCCATTTATTTTAATTTATTTTTCGCTACTCTCGAATAAGAAAATGATTCAAGACAGCTTCAGCCCCGTGAAAGAAAAAAAGAAAGTAAAGCAATACGACAGCGTCATTAGGGAGGCTTTGCTTTACTACAAAAGCGGGAACAGACTAAGCTGTAAGGACTACCTCTCAAGGGGAAGTGATACACACGGGGGGGTGGACAAAATATTGGAATCAAAAGGGAGAGGACGCACAAGCAGCCAAACCGACGGCGATTATGATGCTGAACAAACCAAACCGAATTGTCCACCCACCGGAGAGTACCAAAAGAACAACTCACTGGACTCCAATTTATGCTTTTCTGAGGATTTCCAAAAAGACCAACTTCTAACTGCGCTGAAGCAGTACATTAATGAATATGTCGGTGATCTGCAGGAAGCCAAGTGCAGCGAAATAACCAACTGCGGTGATAAGAAAAGGTTGTTAAAAAAATACATACACGAAATTAAAAAAAATAATTTCCTCGTTTTGGAAGATTTATTTTTCTTCTTCAGCATTAACAATGATTACAAGGATTACGCACTCAGCAAAATGTTCCACTGTCTACTCCTCGTGTTTGAAAAAAAAGAAGAAAAATATGTCCTACTCGTTTTGTATACCTTATTAGTGATTCTAAATGAGAGTAATATTAACAAGTTTTTCACCTACATAATTGATGCTTTGATTGCTACTTTAAATGCGCATGAGTGCACGTTACCTATTGGCGAGGCTGACGACAACGTGAAGCTGTTCGACCACAAGCCGATGGTTCTCACAAGTTACCTCGTGAATGAAAACACAAGATATTTTTTGTTCGCGTATTTTTACATCCTCGTGCGCGACGTTTCGAGACAGCAGGTGGGGGAGCCGCGGGTTACGGAGTCTCACATGGAGGACACCCAGAGCGTTCCAAGTTGGGAGACTTCTTTCCATTCGCATATTCAAACAATTGGCGTGCTTTCATTTCTCCTCTTTTTTCAGTTCATGAATCACGTGGACAAGATAATCCGGGTGTGTCTAATGGGTCTGTTCGACCACTGCTGCGAAATAAACTGCCTGATGATGAGCTTCATCGAGGAAATCATCGAGCAAGTAGAAGACCACTACGTGAATTACCACTACATCATCAGCACCTGCTTACTCAAGTGCCTTTGCAACAAGTACAGCAAAGTGAAAATAAAATGCATGAACACACTGGTGAAGCTAATTCTACATAATAGCAATTCCAAAAATTACAAAATTATTGAAATGCTAATTGGATATAAGGATCCAAACGTAGTCCCGATAAAAAGCTTCTACGACCAGGCCTATGTAAATATAAATTATTTGTGCAACATATATAATGATAGAAGCACAAGAGTGAAGTTTCAATTTTACTCATTCCTCTTCATATTGCTCTACGAATTTAACGAGTCAAACGATTTTGTCACCTTTTTATTGCCCTACCTCTTTTCGGCCTGTTTTGATAATTACAAAATATTCAGATTGGTATCTTTTTTGTACATCCAACTAATATGCAGAAGGAAGAGGTTCGAATTGGACAAAAATATGAACGATGAAATTATCTACCAGTTTAACCCTGAGTGGTCCTACAAGACGGCCTTCACCTTACCGTTGCCCCTGACGGATTATTACTTCCCTCCCTTTTGTCGTAGCTCCTTTTTGGTGAACAAAAATATGTACACCTTAAATGTAGCTGCTGTACATCCTTCATGCAGCGGTGGAAGTAGAACCGTTGTAGAGTCCCACGAAGAGAAACAAAACAAACCGTATGGTCAAAAAAAAAGTATGTTTTGCCGCCCACACGGGAGCAAAGAACGATTGAGCAGTTGGGGGAGCCACGCTGAGGTAGTGTCCCCCCGTGAGGAAGTGCCCCCCCATGAGGTAGTGTCCCCCCGTGAGGAAGTGTCCCCCCATGAGGAGACAAACGAAGCAGATTATAACCCCCACAGAAGACACAAAAATGACCAAATGAAAGAAGAAGAATATTCTGTAGAGTACCACGAAAAGTTGATCCAAAATTTTCTCCAGAGCAATCAACGTATTATGGACATACTAAGAGAAAACAAAATTACTCAAATAAAAATTACCCACAACGAAATGAACAAACAGTGCAAGCAACTCTCCTTCACCATTTTAAATGCTTACTTTAAACATCTGTATATGAAAAAAGAGGATGAATCGAATAAATTGGAATCACTGGAGAATGCCAAAATTATTTTGTTACTATTTTATTTCATTGAAGAAAATATAACAGAACATCTTCCCCATTTCTTTACACATCACCTTTTTGCATTTGAAAAAAAGCTAGACGAAGAGCGCTGGTTCATTTATATGAACTGTCTCTACCTCGTGGGTTCTTATGTTAATCCAACTAACTACTATTTCTTCCTAGAAAATTACTTCAAAAATGTAAAGGAAAATAATCAAAAGAATGTCACGCTGACTTGTCTTTATATTCTAGACAAAATTTGCATGGGGACCATAGAAACGTATAAGGATATCCGTCGAAAGGGACTTACCCGCGATGGGATTCATTCCAGTTTTGTCCTCGTGCTGGAAAAAATTATAGGCCTTTTTTTTGGTGTCATAAATGGGGCGCAGCATGTGGAGAGGTACCTCCTGATTCTTCAGGTATGGCAAAGCGGCAAGTGGGCAAAGAGGCAAATAGGTTAAGAGGCAAATGGGTAAAGCGGCAAATGGGTTAAGAGGCAAATGGGGGAGACGTGACCATGAGATAGCCTAAACCATTAGTCGTACGCGAGGGCGGTCTCCTTTGGGCTACTGCGCTAAGGTGTATGCCCCCTCTGGAAAGGTGTCACCCCCTTTGTCGTACCACCTTACTCGTCGCCCCCCCACAATTGTCGCACCACCTTGCCTCTCCACCCCCTTTCCCGTTCCCGCATTCCTCCCATCCAGATAATCCACACCATCCTGAGCAGCGAGTGCGCGTATGAAAGACTGGATGAGAAGCACATCACCCAGTTGGTAATACTACTGTACATTATATTCAACAAGGTGAAGAACGTTAGAGAAAACTTAACCAAAGGAAAGGACAAAATCTGCCTGAATAGGAACTTCTACCTACCAGTGGATGTGTTGGACATTCATTTTTACATTACCAGGTGGGGTTAAAAGAGACAGAATAGGAAAACTCGGCCGTCCCTCCCACAACACAACACAAATTGCTGTGGGCAACCCGGTCGGACGTTTCTAAGAAGACAAAGTCAATTTCGCGAATTGAGAAAACTTGACCCTGTGGGGAAATATCCCCGTCAAAAAAAAAAAAAAAAAAAAAAAAAAACAAACGTGGTAAACGTACCCTTCCCATTTTTGCCTCTGTCCTTACCCTGTGTCCACCTCCACGCAGAATAAAAAAGATAAAAAACTTCGAACAATTAGACATGAGCCAAGAGCAAATAAACATCAACGTGGGGTCAGAAATACTTTACAAAATATTCAGTCTCTCAGATGATAACATAAATCAAAAGACAGCAATTTTACAAATCCTGCCAGACGAATTTCTCTACAATTCACACTATGTGTACTTCTTAATTCAGTACATAATTAAAAGGCAGACGTTTTTTTATGACCAAAGTTTTTCTATCTTTTTGTGTAAAATAATGATTAAACTGTTCAACCTGAACCAAAACAAAAAGAACATAACCAAAGTGGTACTTTACAACGAAGAGCTAGCCTTATATGATGTTCACCAGGAAAGAAGAGACAAAAATGCTAAGCAGGTAAAGCACGTGTTTCTCGAATACGCCTGTACAATATTTTTACTGTTTATATTCAAAAATGTCAATATATATGAACCATTCAGCAACGTTGTTGAAACCTGTAAAGTGGTGTTGCACCTCCTCACTGAGGTGAAGAACCCCTATTCCTTTTTGTTCTTCATCAAGCGCACGAGGTAGGATAGGTGGATCACATGTGTGGAAGTGAACGGGCCTGACGTTGATTCTCTACGCTTACATCTTTGCATATGCATGGGGTTGCCACCCCCTCCTAGGGTGCTCCACTGGACAATTTTTTTTTTTTTCATCATCACCCCTTTACAGCCTCGTCAGCAAGCTGTGCGATATACTCGAGTGCAGAGAAGCGAAAAGCATTTTTTTTTGCAAACATGTCCTAAATGACCTGCACATAAATTACGAAAAATATATGAACAACGATGGGGACATAAAATATCTGGACCACATAAACATAGGGAAAAAAATTGGCCTCAGAAAGCAGGTGAATACCGAGGTGGATATTCTGTTCTACTTTGTAAGTACCTGCATTTATTTAATATACTACAAATCGTTAGCCTGTTTGTCTGTGCTGCTGAAAGACCAGGCAGAAGAAATAGGGCACCTAAAAATACATGAAGCTTTTAGAATCCTTTTTGATGGAACAGA
The DNA here is from genome assembly GCF_000321355.1 of Plasmodium cynomolgi strain B. Lineage (NCBI taxonomy): Eukaryota > Apicomplexa > Aconoidasida > Haemosporida > Plasmodiidae > Plasmodium > Plasmodium cynomolgi. The sequence continues at coordinate 493,986 of NC_020403.1, forward strand.
AAAACGGGTTCTACAAATATTAAAAATTAAAGAACAGGGAAGTTATACCATCTCGAATTTGTATAAAAAAACCATTGAAGATATGCTCCTTGAAAAAAACAACTTTTCAGAGCTATTTTCTTAAGGAAGAAAATTTTAAACTCCCCCGATTATAATGATCTCATATTGAATACCCACATCTATTTTAGATACTCTTTTGACCTACTGCAAAGGGTTCACATGTTTTTTCTGAACCCGGTAATTCTTCACTACTTTTATGAAGTGAACCAGGGGAGTTTGCCCAGCTCGACCGTTGCAAATCTCTTAAGTGGTCATAATGAGTCAGGGAAACTTTCCACAGAAAACATTCCACGTGGTAGCGACAAAATTGAGCAAAAAACACAAAGCAACAGTGATAACAACCCACATCAGAAGCAAAACAATTTCGTAAAAGAATTGGAATCATTTTTTCAGAAGGAAGAGATACACAATATAGAGGGTATCAAATATGATCATACCAATTTGGAAAATTATTTTAAATCTCATGACCTCGTTTTTTTTATACTTGAACATGGTGTTTATCACATTCCCTTTCGTGTCCTGGAAAGGAATTCAATCATTATTTTGCTTTATTCCTCTTTGCTATTTTTTGTGGATGAATTTTTCCAAATCAGCGTTCTAGAGAATGGCAACGAGTCATCCTTTTTGTCCTACACCAGTGTGGGACTTTCGAACGAGTTCTTTATGAATCCACTCCAAATTAGTGAGGACCATTTGATAGCCCTCTTCAACTTGGTCATTCTGGTTATACGAAAAAAATATGTACCTGGGTGGATGCCACTCCAGTTGGCAATTCCTTTGCCTGGCATCTGGACGTGCTAATTGAAAAGAAATGGCTTGGCTGCTCTTTATGCGAATAATCTCATTTTGACTCATCCCATCCTGCAGCTGTATCTAGAAAACGAGGACCTGGTTAGCGGCGCCTTAATAAAGATGAACTGCAACGAAAATGATGAACAAACGGCCAACTTTGATAAGGGCATATTTTGCAATATAGTCAACAATGTGATTTTCAATTATGGTAAGTCATGGGGGTGGTTATGGTGGTGGTGGAGGATCCGCCGCCTCTGTTCAGGGGTCTCCTCCACTTCCACGTCCTTCTGTACATGCGTGCACCGACTTATTTGTGCAAAAGAGTGTGCGGATAGAAGCATCCATTTTTAGTTCAACCCTCGCCTGTCCCTCTTCCCTATGCTCAGAAAAGAAAAACCTGGTGAAGGAGTCCCTCTGCGGTTGTCTCAGCTTCTTGCTGTCGGTCCTAACCGCCAAATATGGAGGTACTCACTTTGTCAGTTTTCTCCCCCTCTCACTGCTTGCTCCTCCCATTTGCTCCTAAATGCACTAAGGGGAGGTGGGCATGCACACCTCGAGAGACGCCAGACACATGCGCCTTGCGAATTTTTGCCCCTTAGACGTCCTCGAAAATTTGAAGGTAACGTACACCAGGACCAAGCACGTTAAACGGATGGATGTCTGTAACAACATCATTAACACGTTTCTGTGACGGGTCAAGCTTGTATGCGCAACGCCTCAGGCGATGTGGCCATCACAAGGATGCACGTGAGGTATGGTGCTCCCCTTTCGATGGATATATCTGCCCATTTAACCGCGCAGGGGAAACACACACGAAACGCATAAAAAGAAAACATTTCATCCACTTCTCTCGTGAGTGACACGTTAACTTTAAATGTAAACACATGCTCACTTTTATTTCGCTGCTTTTTTTATGAGAAGAACATTTTGCTTTGGAGTTTTCCCCTTGTTAAATATATCATCCAAATGATTTTTCCTTTTTCTCTCTCCCTTTTTTTTTTTTTTTTTTTTTTTTCTCGTGCATGTTGCTTAATGCTCCGTGAGATGAATACAATGTTGTTATACCCGATAAAATATAACAGTCCAAACGTTCGGGAAATTTTCTTACATGAATGGAGAGAGATACAAGCGTTTTATAAAGGTAGACCTTACTCAACAAGGGTGGGAAAAGTTATAAATTCTGCCTATAGTGGTTTATATTGGCTCTTCAAAATGGGAAAAATGAGAAAAAGAAAAAAAAAAGGAAAAGAAAAATTATAAAAAGGCTAGGAGAAAAAGGTCTCTTCTTCACTTTTTTACTCTTGTGCTTTTTCTTTCCACTATTTCCCGCTTGCGCTTTAAACTGGTCGACACAGCCACGTCACCCGACTGGCGTGTTTTTCCGCGATACCATTTTTAACCAATTTGTAAAGGCAAATTAACAGGCAAGCTACAAAGCAATTTGTAATCACTTTTTTTTTTTTTTTTTCGATTTTTTTAATTCATTTTACAAAAGTAGCCCTAACCTTTGGACCATTTCGAATTTTTTTAATTATCCCCTTTTTGCGTCCCAACGAGTCGTAAAAGGGAAAACACAGAGAGAGGAGGAACCAATTTTGGAAGGGCACAAATTTCACATAGAGTTATTCCCACTTTTCGGCGATATCCCACAGAATTGGAACCTTTCCTCCCCGTGATTTTTCCGCATAATGTAAAGTTCCCCCTGCAGCTCATAAGCCCGAAAGGAGAACGAAGCATAGAAAAAAGTGTCCTTAGAGAGACACCCAAGTGCAGCATTTCTCGAAATAAAGATGCCCCAATTAGTGCCCGTTTACAATCAGGAAAAGTCGCTGAAGGAGCAGGATGATACGGAGCTAATAAAACATCGAAATTGGGACTTCGCCCACTCCTTAGTGAAATTGAAAAAGAAGGGCCCCGCAGACGACGACGATGCACATGATAGCGGGGTACACCTGAGGTATGACACAGAGTTGAGTGAAAAAGAGGGGAAAAAGCTGCTTTGTTTCTCTTATGTCTGCGTCGTATGGTTAACCACCCCCCTTTTGTCGAGACCTCTTTCACAATCCGATGTGTCCAGTTACAACCCTGTCACTCTTGATAAGCAAAACTTACCTCTACATGATATGTAAACCCTTTTTGTGTTCACCTTTTTTTTTTTTTCTCCCTTCTTCCATTTGCAGAAAAAGCAACAACCTTATGAAAAACGAAAAAGGACTATGGGTCCCAAAAAAGGGTATAGCGAGTGAAGATAAAACCAAGAATGATAAAAAAAGAGAAAAAAAAGGAGAATCTGAAAATAAAAAAAAAGAGTATGTTCGTAAGAAGCGGAACAAATCGAGTAGTCAATCTTCCTCTGATGATTCGAGGGTGTCCAAATCACCAACCCCTTCGCGTGAATCTTCTAAAAAGAAAAGAAGAAGGAAACGATCCTCCAGTTCAACGCCCATCAGAAAGGGTGCCAGCAGGGATTCTTCGAGTGCCCATACACGGGAAAGCTCCGATATGAGCCGAACTGCAGATTCAAAGCTTAGCGCGAGAACGAACAGGACAAGTTCCCGCGAAAGTGGCACCAAAAGGTCCAGCAGAAAGAAAGGAGAGGGAAAAAAAAAAAAATTCATAAAAAGAGTAAGAGGGGGCACAGAGGTGATGATGATGATGATGATGGCTGTGACGATGATGGCCGTGACGATGATGACTGTGACGATGATGGCAGTGACGATGATGGCCGTGACGATGGCTATGATGATGGCCGAGGCAGGGAATACAAAAAAGAGGCAAAAGAGGTAAAGAAGCACCGCACAGAGGGGAAAAAAAAAAAAATCGAAAGGGGATGGAAACGCTAGTGAAGAAGACGAAACGCATGATGCCCACAAGGGTGGGGAAAATACCAATTCGAAAGAGAAAAAAAACAGCAGTGAACACAGTGACGTTGACGCAAGCGAAAAGGAATCTATTTCCTCCGATAGCGACCTGAGTAAACTTCAATACATTGACATATCTGAGAAGGTAAAAAGAGGTAGCAATAAATATGATACAAGAGGATCGGAGGACAGCCAAAGTGATGATGGAAATCGGGAACGTAAAGGGGATAGGCGAGTGAACAGATGGGAGCACAGACATGATCGTACACATGGACACAGGACCGGAGCTAGACACGACCATACACACCATCGTGGGTATAACAACGATGACAGGAAGGGGCGAGGCTGGGAAGGAGGTAAAGGTAGCAGATACGAATCTCAGAAATATCACCACAGAAAAGATGACGCCGATGGGAGAAAAGAAGGGTCCCTACACGATCGAAGGAGTTATAGACATATGGACAGGCATACAGACAGAGACTGGGATCGAGATGGAGAAAGGAAAAAGAAAGAATTGAATTTTTCTGACCAGGAAAATGAATCCAATTATAATCATAACAGGAAATATCATAGAAGATATTATGGCCATCCCAATGATGCAAATGACCAAGGATATCATCACGGACAGAACAGCCATTTTAATGAATGGGATAGACATGGATGGTCAGACAACAGAAGAGGACGTTACAGAAGAACACAACTAAGAGACAACTGTCATTATGAAACTGTTGAGGAAATGAAAAATAAAAGTAGTATCCCCCATTTTGATCAAAGTGAAGATAGGGTGGAAGATTCAAATGATCAACGAGGTGACGTAAAAACTGAAAAGAGGACCAAATTGGAAAGCGCGGAAATGTCCGATAGCAATGAGGATGAAATATTGCAGACCAAGACAGTGGAAGAAATTGATAGGAAGCTTAAGGAAAAGCTTGAGGAGGAGAAAATTATGGAATCGCTGGGTTTACCCCTAGGGTTTGTTTAAGTCACGTCCAGTGCTGATGGCTAGAAGGTACAAAAAAAAAAAATCCTTACCATCGTCCGGAGGACATTGCGCAGCTTGTTGCTTTGTGTTTGGAGCTCTGTTTAAGGGTGAACTGTTAAATTATAGTTTTGCACACGCACGTGCGAGGAGGCGCATGCCGAAGAAGTACACTGGACGTGCATGCCAGGAGGTACACATAAACGCGCTGCCAGAAGGCACACATAAACGCGCTGCCAGGAGGCACACATAAACGCGCTGCCAGACGTGCGCACAAAAAGGCACATGCCAGAAGGTACACAAAAATGCGCGTGCAAAAGGCACATACGTACAAACGCCTCCCGGAACGGAGTCATCTTCCGGGGGGATGGCCAATAAAAAAAACAAAAATCATAGAGAATCTGCCAAACGGCAAACGTAACACAGCATGCATTTTTCTTGCTGCGTAAAAAACGGTCAAACACACTCGACTGCAAATTATGATGTGTGACCATTTCTCATGGGCAATTTTTTATTTTTTTTATTTGAGGCGGCACCGGGGGGGACGTACATGTGCCGGGGTGCTCTCGTGGGTAAAGGGGTGTAGAAAGCCAGCGTGGAAAGCAAGTATCAAAAGCGAGTATCGAAAGCGGATGTAATATCCTCATGTCAGTGCGTCTACGCGGTGGGTAACGCACCCGCTGTGTTGCTTTTCCGCGCGTGCTTCACCCGTTTGTTGTGCTTATTTGTGTTTTTTTTTTTTTTTTTTGTTATAAGTATACTTTTTTTACCTGTTTATGCATTCCCACGCGAACCGACGAACGGTATGGTGAACTGCAACCATGGGGAAAGGATTACCCGTTTGGATGCCCCGTGCGGGGGGGTTCGAGCTGGAACGGTGATGCGCTGGGTGAGTGCACGATGGAGGTCTGCACAATGGCGGTCTACACAATGGCAGCCTGCACAATGGCGGTCTACACAATGGCAGCCTGCACAATGGGGGTCTACACAATGGCAGCCTGCACAATGGCAGTCTACACAATGGCGGTCTACACAATGGCGGTCTACACCCCACCGTCAATACCTATAGGAGTCACTCTTGTAGGGGCCACCTTTGGTGACGCCCAAGAACTCGCACTGCTTGTCGTCCAACTGCGTTAGAGAAGCATTGAGTTTCTTCAAATGGTAAAGGGCAACCTTTTCATCGAGCTCCTTAGGCAACAAATAGACTTTGTTCTGATACTTGGAACTGTTTCTACTTTCCCATAAATCTAGTTGTGCAAAAACTTGATTACAAAAGGAAAAGGACATGACAAAAGCAGGATGACCAGTAGCACATCCAAGATTTAAAAGTCTCCCTTTTGCAAGGACAATAATTTTGTTTCCATTAGGTAGAGTTACTCTATCTACCTGTGGCTTCACATTCTCAATATGTATTCCTTCACAATTAAACAGTTCGTTAACTTGTATTTCATCATCGAAATGTCCGATGTTTCCCACCACAGCATTATTTTTCATTTTCATTAGGTGCTCTAGTTTAATTACATCAACATTGCCTGTACAGGTGATAAAGAAATCTCCTTTTTCTACAATTTCTTCTAGGGTAACTACATTAAAGCCTTCCATAACAGCTTGAATGGCACAAATGGGGTCAATTTCCGTGACGTATACTCTTGCACCTAAGCCTTTCATAGAGGAAGCACAACCTTTTCCAACATCTCCATATCCACATATGACAACAATTTTTCCTGAAATGAGGAAATCCGTTGCGCGCATTAATCCATCTGGGAGGGAATGTCTGCAGCCATAAACATTATCATACTTCTGCTTCGTCACTGCATCGTTTACATTTATGGCTGTAAAAAGGAGTTCATTATTTTTGTCCATTTTCTTCAATCTTAGCACTCCTGTTGTAGTTTCTTCAGACACTCCGATAATTTTCTTGGCAATGTTAGTCCATTTTTTGGGGTTCTTAAGAATAGATTTTTTTAACAAAATGAGGAAACATTTTTCTTCTTCATTTTTTGCTGACTCGGGGTCAGGTAAAATTTGTTTCTCTTCATACAACTTTTCATATTCAGCACCTTTATGAACTAGCAGCGTTGCATCACCACCATCATCAACGATGAGATCTGGTCCTTCTTCATTTTCCCAGGTCAACGCACTTTCTACACACCACCAATACTCTTCCAACGTTTCCCCTTTCCATGCAAACACTACTACATTTTCCAACGTGCTCACAGCGGCAGCTGCGTAATCTACTGTCGAGTATATGTTGCATGAGCACCACCTTATTTGGGCTCCCAGCTTTTGTAGTGTCTCTATTAGCAGTGCACATTCAACCGTCATATGTAAACAGCCAGTTATTTTTGCACCTTTAAGGGGCTTCACCTTTTCGTACTCCTCTCGGATTGTCATAATTCCTGGCATTTCATTTTCAGAGATCTGCATTTGGAGCTTCCCAAAGGGGGCTAAGCTCAAATCTTTTACCTTGCTCTTGTTTTCGCACATATTGGGGGGGAAAGTGGGAAAGTGGGAAAGTGGCAGAGTGGCAAAGTGTTCAGCAAAAAAAAAAAAATCCTTTTTAGCTTCTTCTTCTGTGAGGGTGTTACTAGTGATGAAGTGGCCTTTTTTTTTTTTGGGCCGCTCCCTTGGGGGATCTACGCGAGGGAGAAGAGAAAAAACATTTGTGTGGAGAAATAAACTCGCAGTACATTCATACACATGGGGCATATCTACATGTACGTGCGAACGTGTGTGGATTCCACAGTGAGAGCATCAGTAGGGAACAAAAAAAAAAAAAAAAA
>NC_020403.1:501813-513890 GCF_000321355.1 Plasmodium cynomolgi strain B
TTTATTTTTTTAATCTTCTCTACATAGAAAAGCAAAACACGTTGGTATAACATTTAAGACTGACGAAGAATTATTCCAGAATGGTCTCAACGTATACTCCGCGTTTTCGTTTCTCCCGAAGAGATAGCCAGATGCCCAATTTTATAAAACAGTTGTGTGTGGCTGAAAAATGCAATACATTTATGCATGCCAGGTGGGCACAGGTACACTAGAGGCAACCCTTTTGTCCCTCCTTCCTCCACCCGGGAAAGGGAAATCACTTGGGAGGATTTCTCCATCGCGGAGTGTATAATGTACAAAAGAGCACCCACCAGGGATGAGTACTACATTCAGCATGTATATGTATACAGTATGCCTATTTAACAAATCCTATGCAGTGCTGGGAGCCAATTCGGTGCAACGCAAAGTAGGCCATTTCGGGGGAGCAAACAAAAGGGGTGTGCTCTTTGCTGCCATGTGAGGAGTAACGTATATCATCAGTTAAAAAAATTGGAACTTTTACAAGTCGATATATATTTTTTTTTTTTTTAAACAGGGCAAAGAAAGGCAAACTGCGAGATTCACGCCTTTGTCAGTTGTTTAGATAAGGCCGTACTTCGTTTAAGCGAATTTAAGTTTTTTTTTTTTCACCTTTTGTGGGAAGGGAAACAAGAAATGCTTCACCGGAAAAGTCCCCATCGGAATCTCCCGCATCAGCCGCGTTTCCTGCACCGTCGCCCCCAATGCTACACACGCGAATAGCGCAGGGGAGCCCATAACTGGCACGAATCGGAAGAGGCGAAAGAGGCCCCACGGTGGCAGCAGAAGAAGCAGAAGCAGAAACAGAAGAAGCAGAAGAAGCAGAAGCAGAAGCAAAAGCAGCAGTAGGAGCAGCATAGCAGCCGCTACGACGGCGAAGCAGAAAATGCCAAAACGCACGCATGCAACCATAACGAGCATAATCCTTCTTCTACTCCACGTCCTTCCCCAAAATGCGGGTATAAAAATTAAGAGACTGAGCGATGCATTTAATTTTATCGAACCAGCCATCTGGAAAAGCAACTCCAAATATGAAATAAATCCCAATCTTCACTTTGTGCGGAGAATAGAGAAATGGGATCGCCTTAAGATGAGGAGTTCCCCAAATGGGGAGCACGCGCAAGGTACTAACGCTTCAGCCAGTGATGAAGAAAATGTTCTGCTGGAGAAGCAGCGCAGGAGGAATGATGCCATGGACAATCATGTGTCGAGCTGCCAACACGGGAACACCCCTCCAAAGGGAGGCGCCACCGTAGAAGAGAAAAAAGCCAAACGAGAATACCTAAATGGGGAAATATTAAACGAAGAAGAAATAAATGAAAACATGAGGTTTCAGCAGTGGAGTGACCGAATACAATTTTCGGAGGCAAACTGTTTCTACTACGACGTAGCACACGAGTGCGTTAGTACAAAGAAGTACTATAAGATATATCAGGTGAATTCTAGCTTTTACAGAAGGGAGTTCATGTTGACTGACAGTTCTTCCGTGAGTTTGGTCCCATTTTTGAACAAAAAGGAGAGCGAACAAGCGTGTCAATCGCTGACGAAAAATTTTAGCGGAAAAATGACGTATGATATGTTCGTGGGGGGGAAGGGCGAAGCGGCAGGAGAAGCGGCAGGAGAAGTGACAAGAGACGCGGCAGGAGAAGTGACGAGAGACGCGGCAGGAGAAGTGACGAGAGACGCGGCAACCAGCTGTGAGGAAAAGAGTGGAGGTTGGCCTTCCCAAAATAGCGTAACGCAAAATAGCGCAACCGCTGGCGGAGACCGCTACGAGGAATCACTGCTGAGCGAAGAGCAAGTGGGGCAGCTGTCCGACATCAATTTCGCGCTGCGGGCGAACATGCTTTTCCCGACCGAGTCGCTGCGTAGCTCCATATACATCGGGAAGGAGGCCTTCAACGACTTCCTCGAAAAGGGAACGGAGTCCATCAAGCTAGCGATGAACAAGCATTTGCATCACTACTATAGACACAACCTGAAAAGTAACTTGGACGACAAAATTTTCCTCATGTTCATCCTGAGGTATATCAAAAATTACATTTTAAAAATAGTATACAGGACATTCCAAGTCAAACTAAGCAACGAAATGGAAATCGAGAATGACTCCAATGTACAGCCAAGTGGAAGCAACAAAATGATTAGTAACGAAACGTATATAGAGCTAGCATCCGAATTTGAAGAAATAATAAATATATTAACACACTTTATAGAAAAAATGAAAAAAATGTTCAAAATTGAAGAAAAAGAATTGGAAGATTATTTGTCCAAGAAAAAGGAAATTATAAATTATTCAACTCCATATGTTTTACAAAATAATGAAGAAGCAGAAAGACATATTATGAACATGTGGAATTATTTTAATTTTAAAATTTTCAACAATGAGTTGCCAAATTTTGACTCGATAAATTTCTTTTGGATAACTGACAAAGTGGAGAAACTGAAGAAAATTTCAAATATGAAAATGTACAGAATTGGGAATAAACATTTTTTAAACTTACCCAATATTATGTTCCACTGTGCGTTGAAAACGTCTCCCCTGTTATTAAATTACACCATATTAAAGGTCATGTATGAATACCAGAAATTATTGTGCGTGGATATTTTACCCTTCAAGGAAGTAAAGAATTATAATATGTCCAAAAAAATTGATGAGAAGAAACAGAAAATTATCAAGTTCGTTCACGGGATTGCTGGCTTGCTGGAGAATATCGACTTCCATTTTTATGCTCCCTATTTGGGAGACCTCAATTTGGACAACGAGGAGGCAGCCACGTTTTACTCCTACGTTAAGGATATCAATGGGGATGACAAGAAGATGTTCCGTCCTTTGGAATACAACAAGGAGCTTTCGTTTTCCCCGGGGGAGGGCATCATGGAGGATACCGATGTGAGCGACACCGATGTGAGCGGCACCGATGTGAGCAGCACCGATGTGAGCGGCACCAATGTGAGCGGTACCAATGTGAGCGGCGCCAATGTGAGCGGCACCAGTGTGAGCGGCGCCAGTGTGAGCGGCGCCAACCGGGGAGTGGCCAACATGGAAGACTCCCCCCCGGATGCCCCCCCCCTGGACGATGACGAGCCAGACCAGGACGACCTCACAATGCTGCTCCTCAAATCGAACGCCACCAGCGACATCAACCGAGCCATCCAGATGGCCACCAACGTGTATAGGAAGAAAAACGTCGGCCATCTGTGGGGTAACCCCGCGGACGTCACAAGCCCGGAAGCGAGCGAGGCAGAAGGAAGAACCGCGCTAAGAGTAAAAGCAGACCCTGGTAAAACCAACCCAGGGGCCTCTTACCAATTGAAGGAGAACAACCCAGCACTGCAGCGATTCAGAATACCGCTGAACGAATTTGCGTCCTCCCTTTTCCTATGCGATGTGAACAACTCCACGAAGCTTCTAACACAGGGAATCGAAAAGCTAAAGCAGCTAAACGAGTTCGACTTAACTTATGTACATAACGCCCTGACGTACGCGTGCATGCGTTTTTTACACGAAAGTGGTAACGAAAATGAAGATGTGGAAAGCCTTTTAAAAAAATATGAAAAAAACGAAAAGGTAGAAACGACCAACAACATCATGACGCTGCAAATGATGGTGGTCATAGGAGAACTCTTCCGAAACATCAGGAAGTCGAGAACAAAGGAGAAATACTTTTTTAAAAAAATCCTACAGACAGATGTTATTACAAATATATACAAAGATGCCAGTATCTACGATGAACATATGAACATTAACAAAATGGATTACGTGATGAATAATTTAAAAATTGCTTATCCCATGAAAAGTAACATTATGTTGACGCCAAAAAATAGAGAAGAAATCGCCTACTATTTTTTGAACTATTACACCAAGCACCTTTTCCGTTATGATTTGCCAAACAATGTCATAATAAAATTTACGGACAAAATATCTGGGCTAAGTTTTTACGATTACAATTTTGACTATGTATCGAATGATGTGGTCATTTATGTGCATAACGATGTTAGTAACTCGTTCGTGCTGTCTAGGGTCATCCTGGATGAGTGCCTCAACGTGTATGAAAAGTACACCACATACGTGCACAAGTATGGGGGGAACACGGATAACTCGACGGTTAGGGAGGCCAAGAGCAAGCTGAAGAAGGAAGGGGGTCCGCATGATGAGTCAACTACGCAGAGGAATAGCACTGAAAGGAGAAATGATCAATCGGGAAGGAACCACTCAAGGGATGACGCCAAGTTGGAGGAGGAATTTCTGGAAGATGAAGACCCAGACGAGGAAGAGATGAATCATCTGGATGCGGAAGAGGAGCACATCGACGCAGAAAATATCAACTTGGACAATATCAAAGAGGTGGATAGCTCAGGAGAGTCCCCAGCTGAAGACAACACAGATGACCAACCTGTGGATGACGAACATGTGGATATCTTCAACTACGTGAAAGTAAATCGAATAAAGCAGTTCATTCGGTTTGTGATCGAATACAACCAGTGGCCCTTCTTCCTAGATGAAACGATCAACCTGGACTCGTATCTGAGCAGCGAAGAGCTGGAACTGTTGAAAAACGTAAAGCATTATAACAGCCTAAATAACTTTTTCCTAAAGCTGAAAGAAGCACATATAGACAAAAAAAGAATCATGGAAATCATTCAAAGTGCCATAAAAAGGGAAGACTGCAAAGAGATATGGGAGGAAAAGAAAATCCCCATTAAACACATCGCCTCTGCATTATTCACAAATAATTACATCAATTTATTTAAAGTTTTCCAGAGGGGCATAAAGGTGTTACTAAATATGAACTTAAATGAAATTGACCTAGTTATGAACAAATGCAAATATGCATGCGAAATTGTTTACTATAAAAGATTGGAAGAACTCAAGTCTTCCAACAATAATCTCATTTTTACCATGTACAACGAAAATGTAAGCTCGATTGAATATTACTTTGACAAGCTAAAGGAAAAAATTATTTTAATCAGCTTGATCAAGAAGGAAGATATATTTGGGACTCTCATAAATTTGATATCTGGTATTTTCCCCAATAAGACTAAATCCGTGAGCGAATTTGAAAATGGCCCTCAGGACAAAAAACCAAAGGAGAAAATTGACGAGCTCATTTTCCTGTACGACTCTGAGAGGAAGAAGTGTGGCTTCACAACGGAGCTAAATAGATCCGCTGTCACACAGAACCTGTTTCACTTTTTCAACAAAGAAATATTTGAAGGAAAAATAAAGAATGTCCAAATCGAATTCGTCAAAAATGACGAAACTCTTTCCACACACTTGAATTTAGTCAACTCTTTTGAAAGTCCAAAAATTTTAATTAATGACAATGTGTATTCAGTTACCATTTTGGCGAATGTATTGCTTAAAGAAATGGCTGAGATTTTTTACTTCTACAATGAGAACAAAATCGAGAGGGAAAATAAGCTCTACTTGAAGAAGGACTTTAAGAGTGCATACCTGCCCGTCGTTTTCAAGTATGCCAATTGTTTCCAGGGCGGGGAGAGTAAAGCGGCCTTCGACTTTGGCGAGGAACACCCAGAGGGGAAGCACCCAGAGGGGAAGCTCCCAGAGGGGAAGCTCCTAGGGGAGAAACACCCAGAGGGGAAGCACACAGGGGAGAAGCACCCAGAGGGGAAGCAAAACCTCCAAGTGGGGCCCCTTCCAACCCACTTAACAATCCCTGGAGCAACCGCATCCCCACTGCAGAAAGAACAACTCATCGCGGAGAAGGACAAAATGGATATCGACAACCTGATCGACCGAATCGCAAACTACAACCATGAAGAAATGTTCAAAGAAATTCTAGAGTTTCGAAAAGAGAAATATAATGACAAAGCAGAGGTGCAAAAATGTCTGGAGGAATATCTATACACATACGACAAGTTGAATGTCATGAAATATGGCACACCTGGGGTGAGTGAGAAAAAAGAAAAAAATGAGCAATCGGATGGCACCGCTACGCCAAACACAGACCCTGCAACGCCAAACACAGACCCAGCAACGCCAAGCACAGACCCGGCAATGGAACTGTATTTCGAACCAAACGACCTCAAAAGTATTTACCTTAATTATATGTATAAATACATCGAGTACGTGATTAAAAAAAAAGAGTTCCCCATTGTATTTAACGAAATAAACGAGGAATGGATTAACGCTTTGACGGAGCTCGAAAATCAGAAAATTCTGGTCTACTCCACAAAAAATAACAGTGGGCATCTGTACGACCTACTCATTAATAGCAAAGCATGTTCGTCAAAGAGGGCCCTGGCGATTCTGGAACATAGCTTACAAAAAAGGAACAGCGATGACGAACTGGTGGAGAGGACCCTATCTCGCAGTGAAGACAATGATGCCATAAAAAGTTTCGACGAATTTGTCCTGTGGATAAATAAAAATATGAGAAAAAACTACGAAAAGATAGACCACCAGGAATTGTTAAATGCTGATGCCCCTGAAAATGTGAAGGATGATATCAAGGACGTTATAAAAGAGTACAATGCTCTGTACGATGCCAATGCTACGAGGAACTTAGACCCCAACAGCGTTACTATTGACAATTTAAAAGATTTGGTTAAGAAGCACAACATTTCGAAGGAGGAGATACTGTCCGCCATGAGCCAGCTGGACATGCCCGAAGACTTCGACGTAGACTCGTTGTTCAAGTGAGGCGCGGCTCGTGTGTGAAGCGAGACACTTGGGTGCAGTTCCCTCTTAACGGGGTGTGGTTTCCGCATCCCCCCCGTATCTCCCCCTCGATAATTTATTCGCATAACTACTCACACAGTTAGGATATTTTTTTTTTTTTGTCAATTTTTTTTTCACTGGATTGTTTGCTCCCCCTTTTTTTTGCGTTATGGTTGAGGGCGATAACAGGGAGTTCCACACAAATTCCTACACGGAGTTGTAAGCTGTACTGCCGATGTAAGGCGTCTGAGATGACCAGCCCAGGCAGTGTAGTCACAACTACGTAGGCATTATCTACCAAGGATGGTTTCCCTTTTTTTTTTTTTGTTCACGTTAAGAGGCGAACCATCTCCATCACCCTGGTGGAAGACGCCCCTCTGCGTGTATTTTCTCGACAAATCATTTTTGCCTCCTTTCGCTACTTTTCCCTTTCCCTTTTTTTAATTCCATTTGTTGGGTTGCTTATTGACCCCACTATGACAAAGTGGACACTCGATTAACTACATAACTTCCATTCTGTTCAATCGTTTTGTTAATTTTTTTTTTTTTCCCCCCCACTCTGTAGTTAAGTCCTAGAAGCATGGTTATTTGTATGGCCGTTCTTCGCACATTGGAAAGCTCCTCCCCCCAATGGCGATATTCTTCTTCTTTTCCTTTTGAGGTGGCGCACCGGCGCGAATTACTCCTCCGTATGTAATGGCTTTCCCCATGTGGGTTTACAAAATTGGTCCTATGTGTGGCATCTTTTTCGCTTTAATAAGCGGACGGGAAGAGAACAACTCGGAGAATGTGAACGAAAAAAAAAAAAAAAAAAAAAAAATCGCATTTTATCCCCCCATATTGGTAAATACGAACACAGGGAAATACCATCAAGTGTTGGGCTCCAATAATTGTCACTTAGGTCACAATTAACACAATACCTACACGTTATGCGATAGCTGAGGGTCCGTAGCTTGTCAATCCGACATGGCACAAAACCGCAGATCATTTTTGTATACATTTTTGTTTCCTTCCCCGCTTGGCTCGTTCGAATTGCCGTATACAGTGTGGGATGTGAAGATTTGCCTCCAAAGGTGACCCTTTATGAGGTGTAATGCTCAAAGGCAAGCAGTTTTAACATGTCACCATTTGGAGTCCCGCTCAAATTGTGCCTCTACTCTATACCTGTTCGTGTAGGGGCCAAACTCTTCAGCAGTAGGCATTTATGTGATGCAGCGCATCAGCAGTGCGCGGGGCATGCCGCAATTTTGTGAGCAATGGTTTTTCGCACCATCTGTTCGCTGTAGTTTTGCCTTATTTTCACGCTATTTTTGTGCCATTTTTGTGCCATTTTTGTGCCATTTTTGTGTTATTTTTATGCCATTTTTGTGCCGTTTTTGCGTCTCCTTCACGCCACCTTCGCCTGCAAAAAGCGGATAACTTTTTTCCCCCCAGTGAGCTCCCCATACAGGGGGGGGTTCCCGCAGCGCCAGCGCAACGTGGAAGCTTAACGTGGAGGCTTACCTAGTAATCACCACGCGCAAGCCTAAATAGTAGCCACCGCACGTAAGCCTAAATAGTAGCCGCCGCGCGTAAGCCTAAATAGTAGCCACCGCGCGCAAGCCTAAATAGTAGCCACCGCGCGCAAGCCTAACTCGTAGTCACAACGAGCCAGCACCATTGAGTCGATCGGAAATGCGCTTGACGCGTACGCATGTGATCCCTGATGCATGTTTGTGCGTACCCATAAGGGACATGCCAAGAGCGCACGCAACGCGGCACGTACACGAGCGCGCACAAAGTCGACGTGTGGAGGCCGGCAGATCTGCGCAGGAAAACGCAGGTGATGGGCAAATGGAAAAAGCAGAAAAAGGAGGAGGCCTTCTTCCCGTCCGAGTGACACTACACTCATTAGCACAACAGAGGAGCAAGGCAATCAGTCCCGACGCATGACAAGCTTAAGTATGTGCAATGACGATCGATAAGCATGTGCCCACCACGCGTGACGCATCAAGTACCAGCCATCCCGAGTGACGAGTGAAGCAGCCCCCCTCCCCCCAATAATCCGGAGTAAACCACACAAAAACACAGAATGGGGAGCGAACAACTCAACTTAAAAATTCTGATGAAGAAATTCCTCAGCGAGGAGAAGGAGTACATCAAATTTATGAATAAGGATCAAAGGGATATCATACTTTTCGAAAAGGAAAACTTTTACATACATGCAAATACCCTCTGTGGAATTGAAAGCAGGAAAAAAGAAAGGTACAACGTAGGGGACATCTACCTATTTCTGTGCCTGCCAAAGAGTAACTACACGTTTTCATACATAAATTCTGTTGGCTATAAATATATTAGCATACTTGAGAAAAGCAAAATTATTAAATTTATTGAAGACAATGAAGATAATGACGAAATTAAAGTAAATTTTTTTGTGTATGATTTGAAGAAAATTCTGAATTTGCACGACTATGTAGACGTGGAAGATAAGGATCAGGGCATACAGGTGGACCTCTTTCATTTGGACGTCGTGGGGGATGTGGACAGGGATAGCGAACATGGGAAGGAAGATGGGAAGAAAAAGGACTATGTAAAAGGAAGTAGCGCTAAAGGTGCCACACCGGGGGGGAAACATAAGGAGGAAGAAGGAGAAACATTTAGCTCTGGTCACCGCAAGAGGAAGAGAGAAGGGGCGGAACTGCAAGAACGGGAAGGTGCCCAAACTGGGGTTCACACAAAGCCCGCATATCACGAAAAAAGCAGCAGTGATCTCGACAAAGGTATCGCCAACACTGTTGCGAAGGAAAATTTCGTCTCCTTCGACAGCGTAAGAACCGTATGTGACACAGAAAAAATGGACAACTCACTAATCCTTTATGTGACGAAGGGGAGCCCGGAAAGTAAACATATCCTCAATGAAATCGACTCGTGGGAGAGAATGGGGGATTACAACTTCCTTCAGAGAGATATCCCCTCTCAAGAGTACGACCCGTTAATCTATTTCAATTGTAACGAAGTTAACGCCCTGGAGGAATTTGGAAACGATGCGAGCAACAATTATGACTTCTTCAGAGTGGAGGTTACGGACCCAACGAATAGGAAAGACCATTCGGGAGGGAATTCTCCGATCGGAAGTGCCCCAATTGGGGAAGAAGTTCAAATAGAGGAGGCAACACAAGCGGGTAACCTCCACGATGGGAAGAATAAAATAACGAAAAATCAAAGTGGTGAAAAGGATGGGGAAAATAAAAGTAATCACCATGAGGACACCCCTGACAGTAGCCTGCAAAACATGATGAAGCATTACTTCGGAAAAGACAATTTTTTTAAAAATATTTTTCTCCAAAATGTGAATTTATATTCTGTTTTAAAAAACACATATTTTTCGAACACACAAAATGAAACGCAAATTGATCAGTGCGTAAAATTAATTGTCGATAAATTCCACAGGGATTACATAAAATTCATGGAGAATGAACAACATATTGGTTTGTCCACTTGTAACGATTTTCTGAGAAGGTACTCCAAGCATAACTACACACATATTTATCAGAAGGGAGATTTGTATAAAAATTTTGCCGATTATGACATGCTGGACCTCGATTTGAGCATTAATGAATACAATGTAGAGGGAAGACATTCGCCCAATCAGGTTAATGACCAATTCGATGTTCAGTGTCAAAATGGCCCTTCAGTGGATGTAGAAGATACGAAATTTTTGGTTGGCCAATTTATCCCCCTAGAAATAGTCCAAAATTTCAATGATCACGATAAGATAATTTTCTTTCACGATTTGTTGGCTCAGTATGTGCAAGCCGTAGGTGACAAACAGTGCTACAATGCAAATAGGGCACATGTCAACTTCGTGCATAATTTTGTTAATGACTTTTCCCTTAAGGAGAATCTCTATTGGGGGGTGAATCCCAAGAGAGGTTGCCCACTCCCCCCAGAGGAACTTGTCCTATCCGATCCGGAAGACTTCCTTTTCGATTTGGTACAGAAGGAGGCGGTCACCACGGGTGGAGATGCCGTTCCAGTGGACGGAAAAGACGATCAGAAAAATAAATTCCCATTCACAGAAAACAACTGCGCAGTGGTAAGAAGCAAAATTGACAGGAAAACCATCTCAAAGATGAAATTAACAGACGAGCAGGCTATAGCAAATGAAGAAATGACCAAGTCGGTACTCCTTAAAGAAGTTAACATGCAGGACGCGTATGACCAGATTGGAAAAAACGCCAGTGACTTCAGTCGCATATATAACCTTTTCGAACGAGAGCTTCTAAACAAAAGTAATATAAAAAATGTATACATAAATGGAATAAAGAAAAACATTATCATCGATGATGGTCATATGAAAACGAGAGTGGAAAAAAAATCGTTAAAACTTATCGACGAAATTCACTTAACGTATAAGAAGAGACCCATTATATTGATAGAAAAAGAGAGCAGCAACCACATAATTAACAGGAACAATGTGGAATCGTTTTTTGTACATAACCGTTTGGATAACTCTGGCCCTAATAGGAAAGGGACTCATGTCACAGGTGGTGCGGGTGACGGTGCAGCAGGGCCGTACAATTCCATACCTATCATATACAAAATGTTTAACAAAAAAAAAAGCATAAAATTTTCGTTCATCGAAAATGATCAGATTTCGAAATTAACCGAAACGGACTGGAAGTGTGTCATTGCAGTTATCATAAAATCTAAGGAGTCGCTAAAAAACATTTTAAATGAATACCCGTTCGAAATTCCTACTGCGCTCTTCCAGCCATTCAAATCATTTTTTTTTATGTTCAATGATGTTATAATACCGTCCGATTTGTTGACAGGTGGGAATGTCGATATCATCAGACTCAGTCGGGACAAGAGGAACGAGGATTACCTCGCCGTTAATAAATTTTGGACCAACATTGAGAAGTTCATTTTGCAAAGACGGGACAGGTCTTGCTACACACGGAAAAGGAAGCTCTAGCCCCGCGCGCCGCTCGCCCTGTGAACCTGTATACAAATGTATGCCTATGTGTGCACTTATCGTGTTACTATACCTACACCGTCCGTGCCTCAGCGCACTCGTCACTGCTCGCTCATCGGTCGCCGTTTTTTTTTTTTTTTCCGTCCGTCGAAACTTCGCTTTGTTAATTTTTGCCATTCGCCCTTTATTTTTACCTTATTGCATTTTTTTTTTTTCCTTCCTCAATATAGTGCATATAAACCTTGGTGACCTTTTTTTAAATGCCAAATTGGTGAAGCTACATTTTTTGAATGTATTATTATTATGTGCGCCAGAGTTAGCGTATAATAATATACATGTGAATAATCCCCTGAAACAGAAGAAAAAAAAAAAAAAAAAAAAGTTAAATACACTTGCTGCTAATGTTAACACGTTTTAATT
>NC_020403.1:513940-529169 GCF_000321355.1 Plasmodium cynomolgi strain B
TTTTTTTTTTTTTTTGTTCATATTTCTCTCCCCAAATGAATGCACAGATGTTTACATCTCAAAAGGGATAATCCGAACCATGACATGCAAATAATTAACATTAACCTCAAATTAATTCCACCTTTATATTGTCGTTTTTATGTGATAACTGACTGCACGCTTTCTTTCTAGCCCACGAGTGCTTACGTGCGAACATGCGCAACGCTGCATGTGTAATCAAGCTAACATCCCTATTTTGCCGCATCCCATTTTGATACCGTTTTCTCTGCCCAAATGTGAGCGGAAGGGGCATATTTCCGAAGGTAATTTTTTTCCTCAGAGCTGACCGTGCGCAATTCTTAGCAGCCAAATGCAAAAGTATGCTTGTACTTCTAATACATGTATGTATAAACTCGCGACACGAGATTGTAGATGCGAGTGCTACATGGAGAGATAAATGAAAGTCGTCCCACATGTTCGCATCATATAAATGTAGTACGTACTTTTCAATTTGATATCAACGCCAAGCCTACTTTTGCAGAGATTGTACATCCGCACGTTGCGTCGTTCGAAGCTACCTTCTTTACAAAGCTACAAATATAGCAAAATGAGGTAATGAGAAAAAGGATAGAAGCGCGCTCATAATTTTTGCAAAAATCCATATGCAGTATTTCCCTCCTTTGATGAAAGGGTCTTCTACTACTGTTGATGTAGAATGTTGGCAAAAGAACCCAACAAAAGGGGGAAAACGGATAAAGCACCTTATAGCGCGCAAATTAATTGTAAAGCTTCGAAATGAAAGAGTTAATTTTTTTTTTTTCTTCTTCTTCTTCTTCATCTTCTTCCTAATGCCACCACACACACACACAGGAACAGTATTATAAAAGCCTACGGCATTCTGCTATGTAGAGTCCTGTATAGTGGCACAAGAAACCTTTTAGGTGATAATTCAAGAATTGAGTTTTTATTTTTAAAGGCATCGTACGGGAATAAACATTGGAGTCCTCCAAAAGGTACCCTGCGCATGGGGGTTCTCGACACAGTGGAGGGTCTCTCGCCTTTACATCTTTGGGACCCCTGCCGCCGCACTTTCGGGACGTACTTATAATCTACATGGCCTGCTCAGTGACCTTCCTTCATCGCAAATTTCTCCTTCCCAATACGCAGGTCTGCACGAAAATAACGAAGATGGGTTAGACACTGCCCTGAGAGAAACGCTGGAGGAAACAGGACTCGATAGGGACAAGTACAAGTTACTAAATTATCAAAAGGTGTGTTTACATACGTAGGTTAGGGAACGATATGACCACGTTGTCACACGCATGATGAACTTTTCCCACTTGGTCCATTTTTGCTTCCCCTTTTTAGACCCTAGAATATATGGTTAGTGATAGATTAAAGGAGACCACCTATTATTTGGCTCTTCTGCTGAACAACGAGGAACGCATCACTTTATCAGATGAACACACGGATTATAAGTAAGGCGCTTAGAAATCGAGGAGATGGTAGCGGGGGCAGGGCGTTTAATTGATTGGGCTGCCTAGCGCGTCGATTGGATCGCCATTCGATAGCGATGCTTTACGATTCTATTGCGATGCTTTATGATTCCATTGCTTTTTTTTTTTCCCCCTTTTCCGGCCAACAGGTGGATCCACAGCGACGAGTCGGTCACGTATTCCCTCCCCCCTTCTCTAACCGATTTGCTCACAAACGCGGAGGATTTTTTGAAAAGCAACGAAGGGATGATCATGTCGTCGTAATTTTGGAAGTCACCCCAATTGTGACTGCATATGTGTTGCATGCACGAGCTGGGTTCGACTTTTTATTGACACATGGATAACATTCAAAGGTGCCCATAACCCCGTGTGTGTTTAGTCAACTGAGCACAATTTGGAGATGACCTCGCCTGTGGACTGAAAATTTTGCGTGCACACATAGCAGTGCGATGCGCTCTTACGGATGATAAAAAAAGAAAAAAAAAAAGATATTATTTGCTAATAGGCAAAATAAATCCGCTTTAGTGGGCCACTCGCTAAATTGGCAGATTTTATTTGCGCACAATGTATCTAAGGTGCATGTGTCTGCCATTTTGACAACGAATCGGCTGTTTTAATTGTTCACACCTGTTTAAAGAATGGGAGAACTTGGGGAAGTGCGGGTTTACAATTTTTTTTTTTTTTTTTTCACGCTGCATGAAATTTCCACGGAGCGTTGAAATCTTTGCAGACGTGTTCGATGGATCTTTATCATTTGCCCGTCTCCATTTGTCAGCTCGTCATGTGTCACTTTGCCATTTGTCACTTGGTCGTTTGCCACATTGCCATTTGTCAACCCTCCATTTGGCACTTCGCTATTTATAGCCTCCCCGTTTGTCACCTCCCGTTTATCTCTGCCCCCTTCCCCCCATGCGTCCCAATTTCGTGAAAGAACAACCGAGCAAACATCTCGTAAAAACTGTCCTATAGTTTCTTTAAAAAGCGTAACTGTGCAATGCCGAATGGGATTCCAAAGAATGCCACGTCTTGGCGATCGACCAGGAATTAGCCACAACGAGTTGCACAAAAAGATAACGCTCCATGCGAATCACAAAGGAGTATTGTTCCATTTTGTAGAGGAATTTTTTTTTTTTTCCATCCTACAATCCGCTGTGCTTCACCACGTTCGATGGGGATGACGACCCTACTAGGAAATGTGTGCCTTCATCGCCACTGTGGAACCCCCACCTAGTGTGAAATTTTCTTCCCTTTAAAATAACTGCACTTTTGCAGGCACTACACTAATATATTGGCTTCACTTTGTGCAAATCTATCCACAGAAGAAGCAATTTTTTTTTTTTGTGGCTAGCTAGCTACAAAATTGTAAGCTCTGTTAGGCTAAAGCAGTTCATTACGAAGTAGCCATAAAGTTGTCTCTTTCGCTTTCGCTTTCCCTTTCTCTTTCTCTTTCGCTTTTTTTTTTTTTTTTTTTTATCCCAACATTTGGCTACCCTATCATGGAAGGCGTAAGCAACATATTAAGCATAGCGGGGAGTGACAGTTGTGGTGGAGCGGGCATGCAGGCAGATATAAAAACTGCGATGGGGTTAGGATGCCACTGTTGTACTGCGTTCGTCGTTTTAACAGCCCAGAACACTAAGGAAGTTAAAAGGATTGTAGAAATTGAGGAAAGATTCATCGTGGAGCAGTTGGATAGCATTTTTGCAGATGTGACCATCGACGTGGTGAAGCTGGGAGTTTTATATTCAAAGAAAATTATTTCATTGGTTCGTGAGTACATAGTAAATATGAACAAAAAGAGGGGGAAAAAACTGCTAGTAGTTTTCGACCCAGTGTTTGTATCAAGTTCTGGATGCCTCCTAGTGGAAAATCTGGAATACATAAAATTTGCTATTGATTTAATATGTCCGATAAGCTGTATAATTACTCCTAACTTTTACGAGTGTAAGGTTATTCTCGAGGCACTAGACTGTCAAATGGATTTATCCAAGACGAACATGATTGAGCTGTGCAAATTGGTGACAGACAAGCTGGACATAAATGCCTGTTTGTTTAAGAGCTGCAACGTACGGGGAAGTTCCGCGGAGGAGAATGAGGTGTACGCAGTCGACCATTTATGCATCAGGAGGGTTGGAAGTACACCTGGGGGGGAAGTAGTACAGAGGGATGCGGGCGAACTGGGACAATCCCCAGCAGGGGGAGTAACCTACCTATACGATGTGTACAAACTAAGGTCTAAGCGGAAGCTAGGGCTAGACATACACGGAACGGGCTGTACCCTATCCACAGCCATAGCGTGCTACTTGGCAAAGAAGCATAACATTTTGCAATCTTGCATAGAGTCGAAAAAGTACATTTACAACTGCATCAGATATGCCTACCCGTTTGGGGGTAAAAGTCAGGGGTTGAACCATTTGAAGGCATCTCAAGAGTTGCCAACTTTTACGGACCTCGACGTTATACCCATTGTTCAAGATTCCCCTTAGCGCGGTTGCGCTGGTGGAAGTCGGGGTTGAATTTTTTATGTGGCGTTTATTTTATACCTTTTTTTTTTTTTTTCTCAACATGGAGGGGTTTTCTATTTGGCTCACCATGCAAATGTGTATATATATATATGTGTGTACATATATCTGCACAAATATGTGCAGGTGTACCATTTGGCCTTTCTTTTTTTCTTCCCACTTTTCACGGTATAATTTCTCCCTGTGCGATGTTTTGTCCGCACTTTTGTAGTCCCCCTTACGGGCCTTTTTCCTTATTCTTTTTTCCGTTTTCCTTTTTTTTTTCCCTCCCCATTCGTGGCACAAAAATTGTATGCACGTAACCTTTGTGTAGGGTGAGCCGAACATTTGCCCCCCAAAATTAGAGGGGTGTTTCACTTCCCCTTAACGTTTCATCGTGGATACGCTGCTGCTTGGTGGGATATTATGTCAAGCAGAGTGGTGAGAGATCAGCTTAAGCAATTTGCACACCGTTCTGTTTGTTCCCCCCATGTGTGCATATAAATCCCACTTTGTCATGTCGCATCACGCCTACTCACTTTTGTTCTTATAAAAAAGGGCGGGACAAAACTGGCCAACGGATACTCTTAACCCCACCTATGCCGCTCTCCGCGGCGGGGAAAAAGCAGCCCCTTTTGAAAAAATACACATATGGGAAATGCAACCCGGCGAAGTCTTTCAAAATGGCAATTTTGCCCAACCAACATGTTTAGTCACTTCAATGTAAAAAAGTTTTAAGCGTGCAAAAGGGAAAAAAAAATTCCTAGCGCGATTTAGCTTTCCACCCGTTAGCTGAAATAAAACCCGACCAGTCGACGCAAACCAAACGCAGAAAAATAAAAGCGCAAAGGGGACGGCATTGAAAAGTTGGGAAATCGGCACGTTGCTAAAAGGAGGGATCATTTCTGAGTAGCCCCCCCCCAATTCCAATTTTGCAAATTCGTAAACACAGGTGAGAATTACCCTCGCGGGGGTTCTTGCCATTCGACCACGTTGGGAAGTTGCCCCCTGCGAGGTGTTGGCAGTTTGTGTAGTTATCCGCACAGTCCTCCGAGCATTCCTCCGCGCAGCTGCTTTGCCCAGTATAATTACCTACGCATAGCCACCCACACCCTGCCACTGCGTAGAGAAAGGATACACAATGCAGGGGAGTTACCTAAAGAAGCGACTGCGCGCCAATGTGCAGGCAAAGCTGTACAGCAGCATCACCCCTGGGCTTTTGAACAGAGGAAAAAGGGAAGTTCCATATCCCACACAGAGAGCCCATGTAAGCAGCACAGACTTGGCAAAACTGACTCAAAAGAGCACATACAATACATACAAAAGTAGGGTTTTCAATCCAAGGATGTACAATAATGTGCCCCCAAATTATATGAACATGCAAATGAACAGCCATGAAAATAACGCCAGTGGAACGCCAAACGGGATGAATTTTAATTACGAAAATCAGCCCAACAGTTATTACTCGATGAAGTACAACTATGGTGTAAATGCCGAAGGTGTGGACAACAACCCGGCAGCCGCTTCCGCTTCCGCTACCACCGCCAACACGACGTATCAATACTTTAGCATCTTTGGCAGCTCAGCCATGTGCCTAATAAAGCCAATATATCCGGATTACATCGTTAATAAAAATAAAGTGACCATCTATGGAAAGGGAGGGTTTCAATTTGTTTTCATGAAAAAACACAGCAACTCGAATAAGTACGACAAAAATAATAAAATGAGCATAATTCTCAAAATCAACAGTTTAGCCCCTTTGCTCTCTCTCAAGGACGCAGAGAAGATAAAGACGCCCATATGTGTCAAGGGAAGCAATAACAACTGCTTAATTATCGATAAGCACAAGGAGAAGAAGGACCACATAGTTATACGATACAAATATCAGCCGTCTGCCAATCCGGATGGTAACTTGGGAGAAATGAATAACCTCGACATGGAGGTTAACCAAAGTCCTCAGATAAACAATTTGAATGATGAGAAAAAAAGCAATTTTGAGGAACTTCATGTCAGCTCTCCTTTTTCTGAATTTCTGCTTTTTCAGAAGGCAGCAAATTTGTTGCTCCCGCAGTTGCTTGGCTGGGCCAGGCAGCACTGAGTGTGCGCGAATGTGTGTGTATGTATGTACGTATGTATGTATGTACGTATGTATGTATGTACCTATTTATGTAAGTACGTATGTACGTATGCATGCAAGTACGTATGTATCTCGGTGGGGGGCGGAGTAGCTTCGAAAGGGAAATCGGGCCCCCTCGGAACATATCACCATGAACAGCTCATTCTTACATATGGAACGCACACATTAACGAAATTGGTGCAGTGTTTCGGAAGACCATATTTTATGGAAGAGGAATATGATGACTGAAGCCACACTTTTTGCTCGCGTGCCGAAAGGTGAAATGGAAGGGGACCCTTTTTTTTCTTGCCTTTTAACTGTCCTTCATTTTTTGTGTTGCAAAGTTTGCACGAATGCACACGTATTTTTCATATGTTTGCATTTCTGTGGAAACATTTTACATGTGTAAGTTTACCTGTTTGTACTCTCCGTATTTCATAATGGAGGCCGACGTAAAAGGTTGCTTTTGTTAAACCAATTTAACATTGACGCTGTTTTTAAAAGTTATTGTAAAAAAAAAAAAAAATTGTGCAAAATGAAAGACAAAAAAAAAAAAAAAAGATATAGGAGGGGCCAAAGGAGGGCGTCCAAAACTGCTTTGCGCTCCTAAACATGATTGACCCCTTTTTTGCCACAAAAGTTTGGTCATCTCGTGCTTTGTGTTCCTTGTAGTCGTCATTTGGAGGAAGTGGGGGAGGAGCGACATCGCCTTTCGCGTATCTCCATGCGCATATCTACTTGCGTTGCCCCATCACTTTCTCTCCTTCTCCTTTTCCGAAGTCATTTTGGCTTCCTTCCTGCACATGTGGTGTAACTTCTCCACGTCGATTTCTTTGGACGGCAGGAAAACGTACCTCACGACAGAACCCCGCACGAAGCAGGACTTGATCGACAGCTACGCGAGGGGGGGGGAGCGGTGTGGCAATGGGGCGGTGAAATGGTCACGCGGTGAAATGGTCACGCGGTGAAGTGAGAACCCCCCCAAGGGCTGTGCGCCCCCGGGACACCCACTCGCTGCCCCATTTGGCCATTCCAGTAGGCAGACAAAGCGTCTCCCCAGGGTTACTACCCACCAAGTGAGGATACTTCTCCGGGTGGTTCACAGTTACATTGGTCAATTTGATATTCAGGTATTGGTCTACCGAGTGCAGCACCCCAGATATTTGCAAGTCATTTTTCAATTCGACCGTCACGTGGTGGTTTTTCTCTGCCAGTTGTTGAAAAAAGGTAAAAAAAAGCTGCGAATCAGGGGAGGGACAGGCGGAAATATCTACTCAAATATCTACAGGTATATGCAGTGCTACGTGGGCGCATGTGGTGTGTAACCCCCATTTGGTGCAGTCCCAAAGGTGGCTCATTTTCACAGTAGCGGGGGTGCACAGCATGCTGGTGTTTTCAAGGCATCGCGCAGTAATTTCTGCCGCTTTGTTTTCCAATTTGTTCACTTTACCATTTTTTACTTCCTTCACGAGTACGACAAAAACGGTCGAACGTACTTTGATTGACAACTGCGCAGGAGGGCAGCCAAATTACAGAGATAAATTAACCTAAAGGAGTAGAACTTAGTTGTGTTGATTTGTTACCTCCTCTCGGAGTGTATACCTCTCAAATGGTTGGCTAGCTCTTTTAAAATTTGTCGTTATCGCATGGGCGCTATCTTGGCATGGTTCCTCTGCATGACTGGTGAATGCTAAATGGAGGAGAAACAAAATAAATTTTAACTAAATCTGCAATTGTAAATTTTGTCGGAAGTTTTCATCGTAGCTGAAATTCAATTCACACTGTGCATATGAAACGTCCCTCCTTTAGCGATCCTTTTTAGGGGGGCTTGAAAAAAAAAAAATCAGCGTCACATTTCGCAGCCCCAAAATGAAACGCTGCCAGGTGATATGCTACACAAAGAAATGTTGCAAAGTGGAATGATGGAATGGCATATGCTTGGATGGAACGCGAAATAGAGAGTTTTAAAAAAACGTTTGCGTGCACGGATGCGTGAACCGCGTGAACAGAACGAAAGGGTGAGCAGGCGCGGTGGCAACGAATTGGCGGCCCACAAGCGCTGCCTACCAGCCGCTATCAACCAGCCGCTACCTACCAGCCGCTACCTACCAGCCGCTACCTACCAGCCGCCACCTACCAGCTGCTATCCCCATCATACACAGAGCTGCGAATGCAACACCCCAGTGGTGCTCCGCGAACTTGTTCCCACAGGTACGCCCAAATAGTTCATGCGATTATGCCTATGCATATGGAGCGGTGTATCACGCGAGCTGCGCCATCACGCATTTAATCAGTTCTTCCATTACTTTTTAAGTGGGCAATTCCTCCTCTGCAGAAATGTGCATATAAAAATGCGAAACGGTTGAAGAGGCGTGACAGAGACGTGGCAGGTTGTTCCCCATCCCGCATGTCTACGAACAACTTGCCCCATTTTGTTCCAGCCGTGTTAATTCCCCCCTCCTAAACAAACGGTGCGATTCCGCCATTCGTGTCACTACCCATATCGAAAAAAGTGCGTTTGGCTTGGCAGAGAAATAATTCTTGAAATGAGTACGCACGCACTGACGTACATGTATGCATAGGTGTATCTGTATATATGGGCACCCATTTCGAGCGAAGTGAGGGCATCACTTGCGCGGTTTCTAAGAGGGAGGTTGTTTATGCGCTCACACATACACACGCACCGTCTTGTAGGTACAACTGTGCACACCATGCTCTCTCGTTGCGCCTTGGGGCTTCCCGCGACAGCAAGCAGTTTGCCGCGTAGGAGGAACTCTCTCCTCGCGACTCCACCGTGGGGTTATTCCTATAAACGGACCAAGCGCGCAAAAATAATCCACTTTCGCGACGGTTGTCCCAGCACGTAGCGTAGTTCAATCTCCAATTGAGCCAGTAATCCAAGTTGAGAAAACACACACAAAAAAGGGGGAAACTAAAAGAGCACAAATGAGTTCAACATACCTGTAACGTCGAGACGAATCTATCGCTTCCGTTATTTCCACCTGAGGACTACAAAATGGAGGACGGTAGAGAAGTCGAGAAGGGGAATGAAAAGGGGAGTGAAAGGGAGAAGAAGAATGAAAAGCTCAGAGAAAAATTTAGCGACATCGATTTGAAGGTGGAAGCATATGCAGAGGGAGACTACAGACTGCTCAGATATCTACCGGATGGATCCTGCGTTTTTGAAGAAATACCAGATGAAGAAAATAAAAATATGAAAAACCTACAACAGTATGCACAGTTGTTCTGTTCTGCTATGGAAAAAACGATCCAAATAAAAAGTAATGACGAAAATTTGCGAAATGATAAAGAATGGACACAAGGAGAAGAGTACAGAGTAATGGTCGAGGATGATTTAAAAGAATTGATGGTTTTATTTGACCTAATGTTAGGTACACTAAATTACGATAAGGGCACAAAGTACTTAACCCTAAATAAGTGTAACTATGTGAGGGATATAAAAGCTAACAAACAGGATATATGCATCGCTGTTACGAGCAGGAAAGAACTCCTACAGAGTTTGCGAAAATTTTGTGAAGAAACAAGAAAGCAGATTAACTCCATAAATGGAATTGTTGCACAGAAATATTTTTTACATTTTATCAGCCAACTTATTCAATACTGGAAAGTATTAAATAAAAAATATTTTGAAATAGATTATTTACAACTTGATAATAATTTTCCCTACGTTACGGAGGTCTCTGTTGAGTATTTTTTTTTGCCTTCTTATTTTTGGAACTTTTCTTCCAACCCGATATTTCTGTCCTGGCCACCCTACCCCTCCTTCTCTCCCTTCAAATCACAGTATGCACATGTCACTTTTTCGTTGGGTGGGTTGGAAAAGGACATAAAGGAGGGAATACATAACCAGACTAGAGGTTGTACCATGGACGACTCTCTATTTAGGCATAAACCCACCAAAAGACAGGGTACCACACAAGAAATGGTTCCTCCTCTTAGTAAAGAATCCCAAATTAATGACCAAACAGAGGGTCTACAAAATAGAGACAGTAGTAGCTGCAAATCGAATGGAGGTATACTGAATGAAGATCACACACGCATTAACGATGAACATAAAACAACTGAACAGAGTTACACTTTTTACTACCCAAATGTGAAGGAAGAAGAAATAAAAATATTTAATATGCTAGACAGCATGAGCGTCATTTCCATCGAGTTCGAAGGAATAGCTGCGCACTTGATTGAAAATAATTACGCCATCCAGTTTGACTTATTTCCATTAAACGTACAGTTAAAGAATGAATTAAAAACGCACACAAAGAAAAATCCTTCATGGGGAGGAAACAATTTTCCAGAAAGAATAATTCCAGAAAATATATTTTTTGAGCAAGCCAAAAAGATGCACGCGAAATTGACAACTGCACAGTGGGTACTGATAGATAAATCGATTTTCTACATCCTAGCCGAACAAGCAAATAATTTGAAAGACAGAAATAATAACCTGGCACTGAACCTTCCCAGCTTGACAGGGGAGAGAAAGAAAATTAAAATTCACTGCACAGACATAAACCACAAGTGCCTGGAGTTCCTCATAAGCGACGTTCTGATTCCCACCATTGGGCAGAAATCCATTCCGGTGGATTTTTGCTTCGCCGTGATGTACGAGCCTACTGAGGGGGTTCACAGCAAGTTGGCGGAAAGAAGTGCCAACGGGGGTGTCAACGGGGGTGTCAACGGGGGTGTCAACGGGGGTGTCAACGGGGGTGTCAACGGGGGTGTCAACGGGGGTGTCAACGGGGGTGTCAACGGGGATGCCAACGGGGATGCCAACGGGGACACTGGTGACGACGCTGGTGACGACGCTCATGGGGATGATTTCCCTGGCCGCGCCCAAGTTAATGGTGGCGGACGGAACGGCGAAGTCGCGCTGGACTACGAACTCGTGCAGTTGTTACTCCACCTGGCTCTCGCGAAGGTAAGGGATCTGTTTATTTGCTCATGGAAATATTTCTCCTTCGAAATGCCCTACTATTCTGCAGACATTCATCCGCTCATTTACCAAAACGTTTTCCCCGACCCGCGCTCCGGTACCTTAATCACCAGCTTTTTTTCATGGTTCATTGCATCCATGGAGAAGTATTTGCGCGCGAGTGGGGGCACAGCGGTTGGATGAAGCAGTTATTTCGTTCGCGCCGGCTGTTTGGCGCAACTGTTACTTTTGTACCACTTTGTTGAAGTAGCTGTGATGTTCGCGCCTGCTGGTTGACGAAACTGTGGCTTTCACACCAACGTGCGTCATCCAAGTTTTCAAAATTACAAGCTTTTTTTTCAAACATGTTTTACTTTAATTAAAGCCACAATTCATTTTGTGCGTGTGCCATTTTGTTGCGAATGTACATGTGCATGCGCCGCAAAAACTTTTGTTTAAATTACGTATAAAAAAAGTACAACGGTAGGAATACAGACAGATATGTGCATGTAGGTGTGCAAGTGGGCCTACGCGCGGTGGCCTTTCAAAGGGGGGTACACAGACAGGCGCAGGTACAGACAGGCACAGACACAGGCACAGGCGCAGGCACATGCACAGACACAGACACGCAGCGGGTGGGAAAATTAATTTACAGGTGCTATAAGAAGGAAAAACAATTTTAAAACAAAAATTTTGGTGAAACGTTACCGGGGCGCGCGCAAATATGCGCAGCTGCATTTTACACATCATGTCTGTGTCCCCCAGGAGAGAAGGGGTAGAGCAAAAAACACAGGTGTGTGCATATTTATGCACACTTTCACCACGTTTAAAAAAAGGCAAAAATGGGGAGCGGGCAGGGGCTTAAAAATTTGAAGGTGTTCTCTTTTGCCATTTGGATCGGTCGTCTATTAACGTTTTTTTTTTCTTTTCTTTTTCTTTTTCTTTTTTCTTTTTTCTTTCTTTCTTTCTTTTTCTTCCATGTTTGTCACATTCGGGAGAACTCCAATAGGCTCATCAACAAACGTTCCTTTCGCAATTTGAGAAGCTTTACTGTTTTTAAGGCACTCCATCCACGAAGGGGGCTATCCGCGCTGTTCTCACAAAGAAAACAGGCAGTCACTTTTGTCCCTCCGCAAGGATTCTACCTTCCCTTCATTAGCGTGATGGTACCGTTTCGCTATCCGTTTGGAGGCTCCCCCGTGTTTTCCATCAATTAGTATTTCCTCCAACAGGGTAACTGGGGAAGGGGGTCCATTCCGGCGTAATAAAAATTGGGCTGTGCAAGGTGCACGGTACAAGCGGGGACCGCACAAATTGAAAAGGTGAAAAAATTCAAAAGGAAAACATAACTCTACAAATGCAAAGGGGAAAAAGGAGAACAGTGCCACCTAGACGTCTTGAAATAACTTCCCATCTGTTAGGTTCTCCTTTATATACTTTTCCAAACGCAAAAAAAAGGGACACCAAATCTCATTGTTCTACTCCGTACTTGGTTAATAAAAGGGGGTTGGCTATCCCCCATTACTTTATCCACGACTGTTTCTCCCCCTTCTGTTCCTTCTTGTAGTGTCCCAATATGTTCGCCCTCACTTCTGGTGCCCATTTTCCCCTTCGAAAAGGTAAAAGGGAAGTCCATCTCAGCTCCACATAGCATAGAACAGCGGTTCGTACAAAAATTTCGAAGCTAACTCAGTTCACCTCACAGGGTGGCCATTTCAACAAAAAGAAAAGTGCAGCACAGTTCTTCCCAACTCAGTAAAATTTTAACACAATAGCGGTTATGTTGTCCTGCGGGAAAGAGAAAAAGGGAAATGTACGCATTTCATCAACCTGGATGGTACATTAATTAAATAGATGAAATGCAAACGGTGGTAGGATTCACCCACTCGCAGTCTCAACTTTGGCATATTCAAAATTACCTGACTTCCGCAGGCAAATGCCGTTTTTATAATTTCGCTGCAGGCCTTATCCGGGTCGTGCTGGTAGGTTTGCAAAATCTGGGCCACATCCTACAACGGTACGAAGAAACAGAGCGGAGGACACATGTGCAGCGGTGTGTGTACTTATACGTCCATCTAGACAGAATGGGCCCCTTGATAAGACTTTATAAAAACGCATATGGGCTTAGTGGAGACTAGGGAATCCATTTAGACGTACCTTATTGGACAGGGTATCCCACACTCCATCACAAGCCAAAACAACAAAGAGGTAATTCATCTCATCCGCGGAAAAAAAAAATGGTTCACCCTCTTTGAAATAGTCTTCTTCCACTTTGACTCTTACCGTTGAGTCGGAATCTTCAACACTTTCCTTTTCCGATTCCTTGTCACCTTTATCTGCATCGCACAGCTCTCTACAGATGACATCGGGCATGGCTGACACCACGTTGTTTTCTTTGAAGTCTTTGTCTCCTATGGCTCTAGAAACTGCAGTTACGGAGCAGCGGGCAAGTGCAAGTATAGGGGGGCCGGGGCATGGTGAGCACGGGAAAAAAGGCATACATAAGTACATACATACGTACATACATACGTACACACATAGGTACACACATAGGTACACACATACGCACACACACATATGTTTAAACCCGACATGCACAACTTTGTGTGGCACACTTTTTCGGAGTTCATTTCATCCATAGTACCCGCAAGGTAAACTTCCTCCTTCATTGGCATGCGCTCCAGCAAATTGGAAGGGTCCAAATTGGTCTACACGAAGGTGTGCACGCGAATGTTCATTGTGTGGTACTCAAATAGGGAAGTAATTTGGAGGGGGGGGGAGAAGTACTTTCGCGCGTCCGGCTTTCTCGACATGCCTTTCCTATGCGCACATCACTACACAGACGAGGCTTATTCTGTTTCATCTTTGCGGTTACCTTCTTCGCGTTGGCCTTAACCCTGAACACGTTTTGCATGCAGATGACTTCGCCTCCCATTTTTTTTATCCGCTCCCTTTCCTTGGGCTCATTGGGCTTATGGTCCTTCGACAGCATTTCCGGTTTCTGCAAGGGGGGCGCGCGGCGGGGGGGAAAAAACGCAGGGCATGTGTAAGTGCAAATAAATACAAAAAAATATATACACACGTATTTGTAAAGATATCTGTACATGCGTACGGGAGCCTCGCGGTCATGCTGCCATTCTGCCATGCTGCCATGCCGCTCCGCCGCTCCACCGCTCCACCGCTCCACCGCTCCACCGGCACTTACCAAGGTGTCGTTCACGTTGACGATGCCTATCGCCCGGCAGTCCCCGAGGTTGGCAATAAACATTTTGTTCTTTATGATAATGAGGGAAACCACGGTGCAGCCATGATTCGGGAATTTGGAAATTTTAAGGAACTGTTCGTCTGTTCTTAAGAAGGCGAGTTTTATACAATTAATGATTTCTTCATCTGTGAGGTCCTCTAAAAATACAAGTTTTTTTTGTCCACTACTGCTGGTGTTGGCGCTTGTTTTTGCTCTATCCTCCGTTATGGAGGTACGGGTGCACTCGTCCTTTTCTTCCCCGGAGCTCCCATCAGAATCGGCGCTTACGTTTCCT
Source organism: Plasmodium cynomolgi strain B (assembly GCF_000321355.1). Lineage (NCBI taxonomy): Eukaryota > Apicomplexa > Aconoidasida > Haemosporida > Plasmodiidae > Plasmodium > Plasmodium cynomolgi. Next base: position 528,502 of record NC_020403.1, read on the forward strand.
CCTCTACGCTTCTTGTCGTCATCTTCACTTTCTCTCTGTGATGGATTTTCTTCACTCTCTGTAATATCGCTGCTGTCTATTTTTCTTTTCTTAGTTTTTGAAATTTGTTCCTTCATCATCACGCGTTTGTCCTTGCTTCTACCTTCCTCCTTTTCACTCTCTTGTGGGTTGCTCCTTGATGACGAATCTTTCTTTTCATCCCCTGTGGAAGAGTCCTGGCGAGAGAAGCTTGTGGAGCTGCTATCATCACGGCTTTTATTTTCACCCTTTTGGCTTCCTTCTTGGGTATGTCCTTTGACCGCCGTTCCTTGAACCTCCCTTTTATGCGTAGCACCTTTCTCTGCGCAACTTTGACCATCAGAAGGGTCCTGTTTATTATTCTTTGTGGCAGACGAGGAGCCGAGTTTAAATTCATCCTCTCTGACATTGTCTTGGTTATAAAAATAGTAAATAATATTCTTCACAATATGGGTCATACAATATTCGCACGCCTTTATACCTCGATGTCCATCAATAACAGAAAAGCAATAAAATGGATTTCTTTTGTAAAAAAATAAAGTTTTGTAATCATAAGCATCTATATACTTGGTCATGTCGTTAATGACTGTGTACCGATCTTCCTGTTTTTTTCTCCTTCCTTGCATGGTTTTTGTGTAACTACTTAATTT
>NC_020403.1:529669-531334 GCF_000321355.1 Plasmodium cynomolgi strain B
GCTAGCTACAAAATCGGTGTTATCAAATGTAAGTACATATAAAAAAAACTTTTCATTAAATGGCGTCAAATTGTTGTTTTTGTCGTAAAAAAAATAATTCTCTACGTACGTATTGTAGTAAAGGAAGGTTTTTCTGTTCATTAGCCACTCGTACGTGTACATTTCCCACACCCCTACTTTAATAATATAGCTGATGATGTTATTAATGTTATTGTAGTCCTTTACGTTTTTCTGCGTGTCTTCATTATTCGAGTCCGCATTGTTCGCGTCCGCATTGTCCTGTATGGGGTCACCTTGGGTGGGCCTCCTCTGCTCGGTATTCTCTGGACCCGTTTGGCTTCCTTTCGGTGTGGTTTTCTGTTCACCCGTTTGGGCTACCTTTGATTCGGCCTTCTGCTCACCCATTTGGACCCCCTTTGGTGCGCCCTCCTGCGCGTCCTCTTGGACTACCTTTTCCTCGGGTCCCTCGTTGGGATTCATCATGGGAGACGAAATGTGGCGTTCACACGAAGGAAGTTGGATACGTTTATATATACGCACGTGTGAATACTACGTTTGTATGTATATACACGCGCGATTAGACCAAATGCGGGTGCCGGAAAAAGGGGAAAATCTCATGACTGCAGAGCGCCCGCCGTTTTCAAGCTCACATACAGGCAGTCCTATGTATACAAAAATATACGTGCATGCGTATCATATACAGTTATATGTACAAAAACGTACGGTGTGCTTGCATGTGTTTACAATGGAACATTATCTTTGCCTTGTAGTGACTCCCTCTTATATTTTTAAGTACACATTCAAAACATCATGCAAGGGTGAACATTTTTATGAAAAAAAAAAGAAAAGAATTGTTCCCTCTTATCTTTCAGCAATAATGACGAAACGTGCAAGCTACGCAACAACAACCACGTTATCTTTCTCATGGCATATTACAATGCCGCTTCAACAGGTACATACATGTGCCAATGTGTACTGATTGCACGTTTGCTGCGATTTGTGTAAGCATACATATGCATATACGTGTAGCTATACATACATGCATGCTTATGTGCCTATAAACACACATGCGCATGGCAGCAGAATGAAAAAATTGTACGTTATATCAAAACACGAAAAAAAAAAAAAATAACAAAATGGTAAAATGATAAAATGATAAAATGGTAAAACGATAAAATGGTAAAGTGATAAAATGGTAAAATGATAAAATGATAAAATGATAAAATGGTAAAATAAGAAAAGGGTGTTCACCCCAAGCGGTCGGTTTAATATGAAGTCCCAAATAAAATAAAATAGAATTAAAAAGGGATAGGGGAAAATATAAGGATTTACAAAAATGAAGGGGCGTGACGCATGGACGACGCATTGCCATCAACTTCACAAAATGGAAAGGGTAGCCTTTTACTCTGCGGCGGAAATGTTCCCTGCAGCGGAACTTGCAAAATGGTCGTGCAGTGAACAAGTGGGGATGGTATAATACTATACCTTTCGGGGAAGAAAAAGGGAAAAAAAAAAGAAGGAAATTTTTGGGAAAAAAAAAAAAAGGGGAAAAAATGGTGGCATAAAGTGGGGGAAAAAAAGGTGGCATAAAGTGGGGGAAAAAAAGGTGGAATTAAAAGGGTGGAAAAAAATGGGGAAAAAATAAAGCAACAGAAAAAAAAAAAA
>NC_020403.1:531374-554948 GCF_000321355.1 Plasmodium cynomolgi strain B
AAAGCAACAGAAAAAAAAAAAAAAAAAAAAGGAGGGGGGAGGATAACATTCCGCGGGGCAATCACAATTCCATATGCACATGCGAAGAGGGGGCAACCACCCTTTGGGTTATGAGAACTTTAGAGTAGGAGCTAGGAGGTAGGAGGTAGCAGGTAGAAGGCTATGTGAAAGTAGAAGGCCATTCTCGGATGTAAGCCCCTTGGCAGTAGAAGCCCATTTGCGCATGTGCAGCCCGCGACGATTGGGTCCGTCCAATTGTTTTAAGCCATCGTGTGGAAAGCAGGGCGAGCCGCAGGTAGCAATAAGGGGCTTTATACGTATGCACGCATAAGCGCGTGAACGCTTGTGCGAATGAACACGTGCGCGATACGTTTTTCCCCCCCAGGGAAGCACGCACGTAGTGGACTAGTGGACGTCACTTTACCACTTAGCTTTTTTTTACAATATTAAGTCGAAGCAGCTTTGGAAAAACCAAATAACAGTAGAAATTGCCACGAAAAAGAAAAAAGTGGTCTTTATGGAGGAAAACTGCGGGGTGGAAAGAGGCACAATTTTTCGTTGCTCGGAGTGAAGTAGCTTTTCTTGAGTAACTTCTAAGCGGTAGAAGGGGGCCCTTTCGCTGTTGACTGGTCAACCTGAGGAGGCACACAAAATAGACCCTCAGAAAAGTGCCACTCTGTTCCTCCTTCGCGATATGTACCCGATACACACAGCGATGTACGATTTTGCCACGTCTTTTTTTTTTTTTTTTGCTGCGAAGGTGAACGAACTTTGGGTGACTAATCCCATACGAAATTTACCAACCTGTGGAAATTGTTTTTTTTTTTTTTATTTTTCACCGTATAAAAAAAAAAAAGTGCTCATGATCCCCATAAATCAACATGTAAAAATATGTCACACGAATCTGCAAAGATCCAACTGGTTGATAAATTAAAAAAGAATTCCCATGTGCGAAAGTACGCACTTGTGATTCCTTACCTGGAAGATGATTCTTCGAGAGTTATTACACACACTTGTTACAATTTCTTTTTTTTTCCAAAGTTGCAAAACTGTAACGTTATTGCCAAGGGGTACAACTCCGACCAACCACGTTTGTCGTAGCATTTACTGCGCACCTGGAACAGTGCCCTCCTATAAATAGGGCACATCAGTTGAAGGCCTCACCAAAAGGCAGATACGCGGATAGGCCAAATAAACGACTGAGAATTGATTGACCCGTATGATACCTCCTCAGGATGTACCCCCCCACAATTTTTTTTGCGCTATCTTTTAAAGTGCATAAAAAAGAAAAGTAGTTGGGACATTATTTAATTGCGATTTTTTCTTTACAATTCGGTATAGCAGCAATTTAACATTTGAAAAAAAAAAAAAAAAAAAATTATTTTTTTTGACTATATATGCATACTTGCTAATTTGTTCACACTATATGGTTAGCATTAATAATAGGATAAAGTAAAAAAAAAAGGGGTGCGTCTTCGTTATTGCCAATCGGCTGTTCTTCCATCTTGTAGATCCCCCTGCACATGCGTAATGATCGCTGGTAGGGCTCACGGTGACCCTCATTATGATCAGTTATTTTCCTCGTCATTCTTCTCCTTTTGGTTTCTCAAAGTCTTTCTCTTGACCCTTCCTGGTCTGGAACCTCCAAAGGGAGATGTTGTGGAGAAGTCAATGTGCTTCTCAGAGTCCACACGAACTAAGAAGGAAGGAATATCTACCATCTGTTTTCCCACTCGGATATGTCTCTGTCGTATTAGTACTCTTGCATGATGCACTGACTTGGCTAACCCTAATTTAAAAACCTTTGTTTGCAATCTTCGCTCCAGCAATTTTGGTAAAGTCAACCCTAACACATAATCCAGTTTTTCTTCATTCTCTCCCAGTAATCCTTGACGCACCATTCGTCTTAGTAGGGCCTCTCCTTGAAATATTCTCTTGGAGCTTTTTTCGTCTAGGGTTAACAGATACCTGGCAGCTGATCGGATTTTGGCTAGCAAGTATTGCACTCTGAAGAGGTGAAGGGGGGAAACAAAAGGGTGAAAAAAATTATATCAAATGGGAGTGATGCTGTGCTATCAGATGGGGCAAAACACACGCCAGGGCAACTCCCTTTCACATGCAAACGTCTCCTTTGCCTGATCTGTTGGATAGTCAGGTCGGTCCTTTATCACACTTTTTTCTGTGTCATAAGGGGACCCAAAAGCGCCACGCCGGGAAAAACTTACCTCCATATTTCCCTCTTGTTCTTAAGTCCGTATTCACCGATTAGCTTCAACTCCTGGTCTAAACGTTCCTGTGGTTGTGAGGAAGTGGGCGTGTCGGCGTTAGTTGCAATTTCGGGTGAAAAAAGAGCGCGCAAATGGGTATATAATGCAAATGCGGATATATGCAAATGAGCATGTATACAAATGAGCATGTATACAAATGAGCATGTATACAAATACGCATGTACACAAATGCGCATGTACACAAATACACTCGCACGACGCGTAAATCTCCTGCTCCTCCTCTGCGTTCTCCCCCTCTTTGGAGTATCTGCGACTGCAACTGCGAACGCGGGGGCCTCCTCTCCCCCCGGGGGTGTACTCTGCCGGAAATGCTCGCGCAAGATGCATGCCAGCCCGCGCGTAAGCACAAATTGTGCGAGCGCCATTTTTACCTTTTCAAAGGGACGCTTTGGGTTCCTAGCCGTTTTGGAGTAATTCCTGTAACTCTTCGGCATTTTCTTCTACGTTTTTATTTTTTGGTTCGAAAAAAAGGATGGTCAAGTGTTTGCAACTGTCACTTCGTTAATTGTCACTTTGCAATGTCGCCGCTTTGCAATTTTGTTGTTATTCCTCTTTCGTTGATTTTTAAAGGATTGTTTTTTTTTTTTTTTTTTAAATTATATCTTCTCAACTTTGTGCTAATTTTTTTCGTCACCTCTTAGTGTTCCTTTTTTTTTTTTTTTTTTTATCATGTACATATTACTACATACGCAATGCATATGCCATCTATATGTTGGCCCCTTTTGAGGGTACTCATTTTTTTTTTTTGCGCAGCTCGACGGGGGTTTAAAAATTGTGGCGCGCTTATGTACCATTGCACGTATCACGTATATATATGCACTGTGGGCTTTACCCCAGGGGGGGGAGGGGTAAAGTGAGGAGCACCGCATCGGGGGTATACAAAAATATTGTTGGTTCTTTCAAGGTTAAGCAGCAAGGAATGGGTGTAAATGGCGAGCCACCAGAAGTGAACACTCCGTTTAACTTCTTCCTCGCGGTGCATACAAATCCGAGTAAAAAATTGGGGGCTGCCTGGGCGAACCAAACGGGGTGCGCTGCGCATGTCATCGGTTTTATGCAACCATTCGGCGTGGCGTATATCCCCCCTTGGCATATACATATGCATATATATACATATTTATATATACCATTATCTATGCACTTGGCAGTTTCGGTTCCCCACCGCGAGGGATATATAATGTGATGTACCTAGTATATTGTTCCCTTCCCCCCCTTTGATAAGGCACTTTTTCTGGGGGGCCTTACGGGCTCCCCACCCCCAAACACTTTGGTCAGTCAAGAACTACTTCAGCGTAGCAAAGGGGAAGAGTTCGCCAAGATAAGCATTGTGCGGAATGTACCCCCCAAGTAACCCTACCATTGGTTTCATTTTCCCATTTTTTTTTTTTTTCCAACTTGTTAGTTAAACGAAACACCCGCAATAATCACATGTCATATAGCCCTGGAGGGCTTGGCTTTTTTTTTTTTTTGTCTCCCTTTTGATCACCCTACAGTAGCGCCACGCTCGTTTCCAAATGGGAGCAACGCTGCGCTGGAAATGTGTTGCGAGAGTTTTAAGCCAAATGGGTAGGAATAGCTGCAAAAAAAAATAAAAAATGCACAAAAAAGTTCCCAAAAATACACAAAAAAGTTCCTAAAAATGAGCAAACAAATGCCTAAAAATGCGCGAAAAAACGCCTAAAAATGCGCAAAAAAAGTGCGAAAAATTTTTGTTCACCCCCTTTGAAAAAGCAGCACCACGCGGGGGTATGCTTAACTCGTTCTGCGAATTGGTGTTTAGCCAGCTTAAACAAAATTAAGGAGGGTCGTTCCCATGCGAAAGCATGCTAATGCGTGGCACCACACAATGCGCGTGGCTTTTCCATAGCCCCTCCTCTTAACACAACAAATTTTTGAAGAGCCATACGCATGCGCACATATGCGGATGTGTCGCCGTCCCGACCTGCGCGTCCACCTGCCTGGCCCCCAAATGAAACGGCGTAAATCGGACAACAAAACAAACTCACGCTAAACTGAAGAAAGGTTGCTATGGTTACACTTCCCCAACGCTGTACCCTTCTGCTGGCCTTCATTCTTCTCATTATTTCAACGTACACATCCAAAATAGTAACCCCCCCTAGAGGTGCTCACTATAACAAGGTGATCGCATCTGCGTACCATGGTCGGAATAGGAGTCACTTATCTCATTGTGGTCGGATAAGGGGCCACTCCACTCATAGGCTTTTCTTTCTAAAAAGGGAGAAACGAAATGACTCTCATTTCAAGGGGTTACACGACTTTAAGAGTTGGTTAAATTGCCTTTTGGGTGAAATTTTGCCTGGTCAGAATGGCCATGGTATGTTGGTAGGGGGGCACAGAAGGTGGAGGCCGGGGCTGGGGGACACACTCGACGAGCTGCTATATCCCCCCTACGAGGTGCAAAGGGTCGTCAGGTGCTACACGTTCCCGTCGCGCGGTGGGGGTGACGAGGGAGACAGCAGGGTGGGAAGTAATGTGGGGAGTGGCGTAGGGAGTGGCGTAGGAAGTGGCGTAGGAAGTGGCGTAGGAAGTGGCGTAGGGAGTGGCGTAGGGAGTGGCATAGGGAGTGGCGTAGGCGGTGGCATAGGGAGTGGCATAGGGAGTGGCGTAGGGAGTGGCGTAGGAAGTGGCGTAGGCAGCAATGTGGGCAGCAATGTGGGCAGCAATATGTTTAGCCGCGCGAACCGCAGCACGCGCAGCAGTGGCAGCCAAAGGGAAGGACGAGTTGACGCTAAACGCGACGGAGGAAGCTGCACCGGCGCCGCCCAAATCGAGAGGTACATCACCCGACAGATAATACATTTAACGAGCGAAATTATAAAAATACAGAACGAATGGGAAAAAGACAAAAAGGAGGAAAAAGCAAAAGAGAGCAGTAGCCTTAACGGAAAAACGAACAGCTGTGTGAAATGGAATTACTATCTGAATAGCAAAAATAACCCCCTAAAATGCTTCGTCTATGTGGATGTGCCGGAAGGAACAGTGATGTTAAAGCCAGAAAAGATAGACGACAAAAAAAAAAATTTCCTAATTTCAATCAGTGCTTTAAATGATATCAGAAGGAATAATAAAGATATACTAAAAAACATTTATTTTAAAAAACATAAAATAACCTTTGACCACATATATCGAAATAGCAATTGCATAACGTTATTGGTTAGTAGATTTATTGACCACCCTTACCTTCTCAACACGTTGTCTTTTTTTTGTTTAACTTCTTGTGGCTACCTTCTGACTGATGTGTTTTGTCAAGGGGTTCTTCATTTATTGAGTAGTGAAATAATTTGGAACCCCCTTGTATACAACGTATGGTGTAACGTATATTACACGACTTTGCCTTTGAAGCTTTATTTGGCCAAACAGACCTACTCCTACGGAAGAGTCGCCTTCGATTTTTTTGTCAATTACGTAAGATCTAAATTAATTAGGTTAGAAACTGCGTTAATAAATTCTTCGTTGAAGCGGAAAGTAGACTTAGACACTCGCGAGGAAAACAGATATGACGATAGAATATTTTTCATCTCAACTCAGTGTGACATTTCGGACGAGGAAGAAGAAGACTTCACGTACATTTGATGATAGAAGTGGTTGTAAAACGGATTGGAAGAGAAACACAACTCATTTATTTAACTTCCCATTATGAGCATTTCTTTAATTTTTTTGTATTTTTTTCTACGCATGTCGTATTTGTGCAAACCTTTTTTTATTTTTTATTTTATTTTATTTTTTTTTTTTGTTTCGAGTAATGGGGGTATTTTGCCCCTCCTTTTTCTATATAGACTCACCAAAAAAGCAATAACAACATCACGGTAAAGCAGAAATTGTAACAAAAAATGGGAACCGTGAAATGGCTAAAGCAGCATGTTCAGGAAGTGGCCATTCGTTCAGATGCAGGATGAAAGAATCTGCTGGGAGAGTCCCTCCTTTTGAGTTGTCACTTGGCCCCCTCGTCCTCTAGCCCAATTCTACCTGCGTGAAAGCATGCTCCCCCTAAACGGGGCAAGCACCTGTTAATGAGGCCGTCCTCATCACCCGCTCTCAAAACTGCCCCTACGAAAGTGCAGTGGTGAAGAGGTCTCCCTTTTTTTGCCGTCACCCGAGGAAACTCAAACATTTTGCATTTTCACATGCAAGGGGAAACGATTTCGCGAAAAATTTAAAGCAATTCCAATCATAGCAGTACCAATGAGGCACACACGGATGGGTTGTACCAACTTGGAAAGAAGCAAAGGACAATTTCTCCCCTTCTCATGGGGAACCGTGTGCACTTACAAAAAATCGAAGCTAAATGGGCGAGCATGCAAAACAGCGAGGGAAAAAAAAAAAATACATGTGCAAAATAGTATAGCACAACTTTCGAGGGTCTCAATGTTGAGGCATTACCAGGTGGCGCTTTGAGGAAGGATTAAACATAAAGAAGCGGAGATGGGGGCTATCCTAGATATGATAGAGTCATTCATTCTCATCCACTTCTGATGCACATAAAAAGGGCCGAAAAGGTTGCAAGGAGAGCGGTTGTACTCACAGTTGGATAACACCACAGGGGTGGCATCCTCCCCCAGCAATGCGTTAAATCGGCAAAAAAAAGTGCTTTCCATGAATTTCTCATCTTTTTTTTCCCCCCCTTTTATTCATCCGTGTTATATGGCTAGCTACCAGTGCGCAGTTCCCTCCGATCTGTTCTATTTAGTGCATCCTGTGGAGAAATTTCTGTTCACCCTATTCGTCTGCGGGGTGAAGGTGCGTAAATTTATAATTACTTTAAGAAAGGTTAGAAAATGTGTCACCATTTTTCACTTTACAATTTTTTTTTTTTTTTCCCCTCCCAACGTGTCAGCCATAATGCGCATACCATTAGCACGAAGGTGTATTATGCATTACCCACCCGTCTGCACATGTGTTGAAATTTCAACTTTGACAGTGCTGCGTGTTCACTCACGCAGATGCATGTGCATACTGGCGATTTTTCCTTTTCCTCTTTTTTTTTTAACTGTGTTTATCGAAGCATGTAAATATTTGCCTTCTTTTTTTAAACATGCTTAATAACACTGTTACTTTCACCCTCGATCATTTCTCCGCATCGGTTACGCGTCGGAGCTGCCACTGGGTTAACTTAACTTACATAACTCATTAATTCGTTTTTGATTCTCTGCACATCTTCGCTGCGCCAGTTAGCGCTTACGTTATGTGCGTTTATGCATACACATAAGTTCACATGTACTATGTAACGTAGCCGTATAGGTGTAGCTACTCCGGTCCTCTCAGATGGAGAAGGCCGCGCTTTGTAAAAATTCGTCGTCACTTATCACGTAAAACAGTAGATACAACTAAGCTTGCACATTTGTGCCGCTGTTGGTGGGAGGATCACTCGCATCTTCCATCATTTTGCACTTTCGCACGTGAGGCAGCGTGCGTATAACGTAGTTTTTTTCACGTCCACGTTGTTGAGAAGTCGGCCCACCATTTCATAATTTTTGATGCTTCATTACTTTTATATGTATTTTTTTTACCATTTTAATCGCCTGGGGGGGTTTGCAGCACTTGCGCGTCCGCAATTTAACTTTTGCCTTTCCCGTGCTGAGGGTTGGGAAAAGGTGGCCATAACATGCATGGCTTCTTCCCCACGGCTACCGCCGGAGGTACTTTTTCTCTCGCCACTGCCACAGCAGCGACGGCAGCGAGAGAAGCCGGAGAGGAAGTGTATGTCCTTACATCTCGGGTGTAAAAAAAAAAAAAAAAAAAGCGGCAAGTCCTTTTAAGCACGCACTCCGCTTGCATGTACAGCCTTTCATACATGAGTAGAAGCGGACCGGAATTATGAGTTCATCTTTTATAGATAAAATATGACACCTTCCACTATGATAAATTTTGCTTTTTTTTTTTTTTTTTTTTTTTTTGCTCGTTCTAGTGGCCTTTCGAAGAAATTATTTTTATTTTTTTTTTTTTTTTTTTAAATGACCCATATGGGAGACTAATTCTTTTAACTCCACAGAGAAAACTGTTTCTTACGTTACGCCTCTTTTAAACGTACATAATTTTGCTGATGTGCATCCCGTTTGCATGGTTATCTGTTCACTTACTTTGGTCCTTATTATTTAAGAAGCAAAAACAAAAACAAGAGCGAAGGAATTAAAATAAAACAGGGACAGACTCGAGTCTTCCATATGTACAAAATTTATATTTGTATAATATATGCATATATATATATATATTTATATGTATCTTTCTTTTTTTTTTTTTTTTGGGGAATACATGAACATGTGAAGAAAATTATTGCCAACTTGGCATTCCAGAGAACACAAAGCAAAAACGTGTTCGCGAATTCTTTTCTGAGTTATCCATATGTGCAGCTTACACTTGTACAGTATACGAAAGTGCAGCATGGGAATCATATAAAAATATATTGTTCATATTTATTTATGCTAAATAGGCAGTGATAGTCATCACAGCTTTAGCTTTTTCTTTGCATCGCTCACTTGGTTTTCACTTCCACTATTGGCGCTTTTTTTTATCAGGCATCGCTCTGCTTTGCATATTCCTTTTGGGGGGCAATTATATATGGGCTCTCCTGTTTTCCCATGCACAGGGATCAAGTAGGCATATTTTATGCCTACAGACTCTGTGGACGCATGAACGGATGGTGCATGCTGTTATGTGACAAAGACCCTCCCCTCGCACGCATTTATTATTTATTTTGTATAGAAGTGCCCCCTTTTATTTTTTCCATAATTCTGTTAAAACGCGAAGGATACTACCACAGTATACCTTTTTTTACGAGTATCTTTTCAAAGCGTTTTTTTTTATGCGCATTAAATCAACTGGGCAATTTAGTTAACCGGTTAGTTAACCAATTAGCCAATCAATGAATTTTTTTTTTTGAATATTCCCTCGTTTTCTCTTTCTCATAATTGTTCATTTTTTTAGTATAATATATATTTTTTTTTTCCCTGTTATAAATCCACGGCTTAGTACGCATATTATGCAGTTGCAGTGGGGACCCGGTTCCAACTCCTCATATTATTATCCCCATGCAAAAAAAGAAGCGTTAAACGTTTGCTTTGCGTCTATTCTGCGTCTGCGGGGCTGGGCCGCGTTGCGTCCACTCTGCGTCAGTTTTCTGCCCCATCCTCTAAATCCATTTTGCTGCTCCATCTAAGCCCATTTTTCTGCCCCCAACTAAGCAATTTTTTTTTCCCATCTAAGCCCATTTTTTTGCCGATTTCGCGCTCCTTTCAAATTATACCTAGTCCGCAATGGTTTCTACCTTTATACATGAAGACAGCCTGTGCCCACGTCCCTCGAAATATCAGTAAAAAAAGTACGTGGCGGAAATCGTCCTGTGTTTTTTTTTTTATTTTATCCACCCAGCTGTTTTTATTGCCCTTTTTTTTATGAATTTTTTTTGCTTGGAATTTTTGCATTTTTCCTCATCCTTTTATTTTTTTTTGCTTTTGGATTTTTTTCTTAAATTTTTTTATCAGCCATTTTTTTTCTTTTTATCTTGCATATTTTCATATGTACCTTCTTATATATTTTTTTTCATTTACCTGCTCCTTTTTTTTTTGCTCTTCATTTTTTCCTTCCTCTCTTTTGCTCTTCATTTTTTCCTTCCCCTTTGTTGCTCTTCATTCTTATCTGCCCATTTTTTTGCTCTTCATTCTTATCTGCCTATTTTTGGTCACCCCTGTATCTTCCTTCTTTTCTTCCATCCCTCCTTCCTTCTCCTTTTCTCCCGTCCTTATCTTCTCTTTTTTTTCGTCCCCTTATCTCCCCCCCCTTTCTTTTTCACTCCTTTTATGTCCCATATTTTTTAAGATGAACATCCGTACGTCTTTCTCTTATTTTTAATAGGAAGAGAAAAAAAAAAAAAAAAAGGAATTATTTTTTCTCTCATTTTTAATTAGCCACTTCATTACCTTTTTAAGATTCGTCCATTCGGATCGTTAGTCTTTTTTGATACTCCTCCATTCAGTTATTTTCGTCCTCGCCATTTGCGTCGTCCCGTAGTCACTTCGTCTCATCGTTTCATCGTCTCATCGTTTCATCGTCTCATCGTTTCATCGCCTCATCGCTTCACCCACTCAACGTTTTTCCCTGTTTTATACTTTTGGCCCACTTGGCCAATCTTTAATCTTCGTTTTGTGTCCCAAATTTTTACTGCAAGTTTGTTTCTGCACACTCGCGTTCATCGAGCCGCGTCCCTCGAAGCGCGTCCCTCGAAGCGTGTCCCTCGAAGCGTGTCCTTCGAACCAAGCCCACCCTTTTGCGCCCCTCTATCCTTGTCCGCGCCGAGATTTCCGCCCGTCAACATATATAATGGTATTTTATATTTCCTCAAAGGGTAACCAAATAAATGACTACGTTATAACTAGATCAGTAAGTTCCAAGAGAGATTACATCGACGGGTTCAAAAAGGACAATCCGAAGTATAGAAGTAGCGAAGGCAACGGTTTCGACATCGGTAACGGTTTCGAAGTTGGTAACAGAATCGAAGTTGGTAACAGAATCGAAGTTGGCAACGGTTTCGAAGTTGAAAGCAGAGTCCAAGTTGGTAACAGAGTCGAAGCTGGTAGCGGAGTCGACCTTGGGAGTGACACCCATCCTGGTAGCGGCGTCCCCACTGACAAAGGCCCCTCCCCCCAGGGAAACATCATCGACGCGGGGAAAAGCCACAGAGATATCGAGCGAAACCTTTTTAATCTTAAAAATGGTATAAAAAACTCGGTTGACTTTGGCTTGTTCATAAAATTAAAAGACATTAATAGCTTGTCAAACGACAACATACACGAAATTAATGAGCTGTTAAAGAAGGAGAAACAGAAGGATAGAGTGAAAGAGAGAGAAAGGCGACCCAGTACTGAGTCCAAAGATTCGAATTACAAAAAGAAGCAGGAATATCAAGAGGCAGATAGCGAGAAGGAAGAGGCAGGACAGGAACAACACAAAACAAAACAATTTGGTGCATCACAGGAGTTCCTACTGCAATATCATCACGAACTCCAACAACAGCAGCAGAAACAGAAGCAGAAGAAACAGATACGACAGCAACGACATCAGCGGCAGCAGACAGGGGAAGACGATCAGGAGGAATCCATTTACGTGAGGAAGTACAACAAAAGGAGGGAGAAAAAAATCGAACCCTACACTGAGTGGACCGGCTCACGCGCGGAGAGTAACGCTCTATGTGATAATAGCGCCATACGAGAGAGCAGTGGCGCGCACGACGGCAGAAGCGTATTTGAGGATAGCAACCCGCGTGATAGTAGCGACCAACGTGAGATCGGCAACCCACGTGATAGTAGCGTCCAACGTGAGAGCGGCAACCCACGTGAGAGCAGCAACCAACGTGGGAGCGGCAACCCACGTGAAAGCAGCAACCCACGTGAGAACATCGGGCTGCGGGATAGCTCCTGCATGCGGAACATCGACTACAGCCTTTGGAACAGAATAGGAGAGCGCAGCCTAAATCAAGCACTGATACATAGAGGAGTCACAACTGAGAAGGAAAAGAGAAAATACAACAAAATGAATAACAACACGGACGTTATTGTCAATACTGGAAGTAACAACACGTGTGGAGTTCGAAGTGGAGGAAACATCAGGGGGGCTGGGAGCATGCGAGGCAGCAGTGTGAGAGGCAGTGGCATGAGGGGAAGCGGTATGAGAGGAAGTGGAGTGAGAGGTAGCAGCATTAGAAGTAGTAGCATCAGAAGCAACAGTGTCAGGAGTACCAGCGTCAGAAGCAACAATGGCAGGACTGGTGCAATCAAAAACGGTAATAATCCAAACCACAAAGGTAACAACAATGAGTACTACTCTACTTACAACTACAGATACCCTTATGAAGATGGCAGACCGAGGGAAATGCTAATTCGAGAAGAAAATACCAGCATGAAAAAACAATACAGCAATGTCATTAACGAGTTTGATCACATCGAAATTGTGAATAACATATCCGATGATGAGAAAAACGAACAAATAGAAGAACAGATAAAGGAATTGGAGGAACTGGACATTTTAGAAAGGCGACGGGATGGAAGGTTAAATGAGGGCTGCTTACCAACGGTGAAGAAGGATGAGGAGAAACTTAAAAAAATCGAAAGAGGAGATGGAGCCACATCAGTAACAGTGACCCAAACAGGAGGATTAGGAGGAGGAGGAATCGATAGAACACGCTTAACTAATCATGAGAGCGATTGCTACGATCAGTATGCGCAACGTAACCTCCTCAAACATGTGCATGCCAATCACCATGACGTGAATCGAGACCCCAGCAATGACCGAAGCGAAGTAATAACCGAATTAAGCAGAGCGCAGTTGTGCCAAGCCAAGTCGGAAAATGCCATTAGAGAGGAACCCAAACGATTTATCGACTCCAATGCATTCAAAATGACGTACGTCTGTAATAACGGCAGCGGTAATAATGATGCAGGTAATAATGGACATATCAGTAACGATCCCATTACTAGCAACACTTACAACGATGCGGCTAATGATGCGATCAACGATGTGACCAATGATGCGATCAACGATGTGACCAATGATGCGATCAACGATATGGCCAACGATGCGGTCAACGATGCGGCTAACGATGCGGCCAACGATATGACCAACGTTAAGGGAGGAAGGCTGCTAAGAAATCTGCACAAGAACAACCTTCTCGTTGATCACAGAGAAGGGGTTAATAGGGTGTCCAAGAAATACGCCGCCGAAATGGGTGGGGCAAATAATGTGGTAGTACATCGAAAGAGGAGGAGAAAAAATTTAGATGACAGCAGCAGGTATGTAGAAAATGAAGGCATCAACGGAATGATCGCTGGGGGTACAGACGGACATGTTTTTACCAATGTTAAATCTGATAGCACTCACGTTGGAGTGATGACCCCCTCCCCTAATGACACTGCATGTGCTGAGGCGAAGCATATCAGTAATGATTTTGGCATGTCTCGTAATGACTGCAACGGAGGGGTTAAGCAGAATGGAGGTATCAACCAGGATCAAGGCTCTACAAATAGTTTCGATGTTAACAGGTTTGAGAGAATTAATGATCATAGCAGCGGTGGGGGACGTGCTGTCTACATGGCGAGGAATAGCTTCACCGGTGTAAGTAACTTCATTGGGGGAGGTTCCCCTTCCATGCCGAATGGAAACAGTAAACCGGAGGAGGGAAATTCAAAAAACTACGAAAATTACAATGCACATAGTAACAACGAGTATGAAACATACAACGATAATGGTACTGAACAAAATAATCACAACAGAGTAGAACAGGATGGAATGGTGGGTATCAACATGGACCAGGCAGATGACAGGAGAAATGGCCTGAACAACTCCTCCCTACAATCAAACATATATGTAAAAACAAGTGAAGCACCCTCATTTGGACATCCAAGAGGAGGCATTAAAATGAAGGGTCATCGTCATAAGAAAAAAGGAAGAGCTTTACATAGACTGCATGCAAATATGAATATCATAAAAGGAATAAATAAAAATAGCGAATCAAAGTTTGGTCATTCAACAAATGGAACTATGCCGCATTCGCAAAACCTGGACAAGAAAAATTTTTTCACGAATGAGAATAATATGGATCATTTAGTGAATGACAGAGTAAGGAGCTCACCGGGGTCACACTTCCATGGGCACAGTAATGCGAAGGAGGACTATGCTGACAGTAATGACAATGACTACATGAATAACGAGAACACCTCGCATAATTACGGGGCTCGGTTCAATGAGGATTTTTCCGACGCGGAGAACGACGGTGGTAGGTCTATCTAAGAAGCGGCTTGTCCGCTCATCCTTGATTTGCTAACGAAAGAGCGAAAAAGCGAAAATGCGAAAAAGCGAAAATACGTAAATACGTAAATGCGAAAACCGCTTGTTTCCCCATATCTTTTCATATTTTCCCGTCTTCCCATTTCCCCCCTTAGCAGAGCAGAAGAAGCGGAAAAAGCGAGTCACCGAGGAAGGCTCCAAGGAGAGCAGCAAAATCAACGTAGGGAACAACTACCAAGTGCCCAAGCTGCCGAACTTCTTTCTCTGCCGCTCGGAACTAATGTACAGAAACTACGAAGCGGTGGAAGAAACAAATAACGATCAAGTTTGCCTGACATGTTCAGGCCTCCCTTGCCATTGCCGAGTAGGAGAAGCGACGTTAGTATATTCCCCATTAATGTTAGAAAGGGTACGAGAAAAATGCATGAAAAACAGAGGCTACCACAAATGCGTAAAAAACGAAATCGAACTATCTGCATATGTTCAAGAGTGTGCAAAAAGCTGGAAATCAAATATAGACGAATGGGTCCCTTTTTCACCTGAGTATGCATATAAATTATTGCATTATGCCAATTACGATCCGCATAAAGCTATTAGCATTATGAAGTCCTCGGAGTTTTCCTTTCGCAAAATTATGGACCCTCCCACGAGGAAATATCAGAACAAATGGAAGCCAAAGGATAAGCGGGAGCATATTTCCAAGAACCCCTTCCCGTCTCCTCTAACAATACGGACGTACCTCTCCAAGAGGCACCACATCAGTGGCTACCACCTTAGATGACGCTATTGGCATGACGCCGTCCTGTGTGGTGGTACACACCCGTATGTCCTTCACGTGGTGTTAGTATATTACCCATGTGTGCGTACGACACGTGGCGGTGTTCCAACCTTTAACGTTTCCCAAACGTTCTCCCGGCTGGGTCCCGTCCCCCCCCCTTACATTTGTGATGACAATTCGAATCATATTTTCCCTTCCCTATTTCTGAGTGTACATTTCCACACCGCTTTAAGAGAGATGATGTATAAGTGGAGAAGAAAAAAGTATGAACAAGTCAGGGGAATATTTTGCCATCTCAAATGTGACTCTGTCGCGTTTGTGCGCGTATGTATATATTATGTCAGTGGAAGGGGGTGGTGTTAGGGAGAATGCCTCGGAGACTAACCGTTTTTTGAGCCGCTTCTTCCTGTCGTTTATGCGTGCACATAAAGAGAAAGAGGAAAAGGGGAGTTACAAAATTGGCACAATGTTGTCACTTCACCTTTGCGATGCCGCTGGAAAAGGAACATGATGTATGTGCGAGTCTGTCCCTCTAAAGGGCTGCCCACGTGACGGTGGTAACACCCAAGTGTAGAAGAACAAAAATAGGCACCATTTGAGAAGCGGTAGGGTTCCCCCCCCTTCGTAAGCCACATATACCTTACTGGCATATGTGTATACAGAGCGACAAGAGCGACATGGGAAAACACGCAGCAGTGCACCGATTTAATTGACCTCTTCTCGTGTTCATGTAACATATTAACAGCTTCATCCCTTTTCCCTTCGCTGCGTTGGTGCGTCGTTTCGTATCAACATCTCTCCCCTCCTTGCCGCCTCTGCGCCACTGTAACTCTCTCGTCTGTTTCTTCCCCCATTTTACCTTTTTTTGTTTTTATTTGATTTCATAGACCTCTTTTTTAATTCCCTTACGCTTTTCATATTTTTCCCTCCCCACGTGCACCCGTCCGTGTTGATACGACCCCCCACGCGCAGGCTCACAGAGTGCATACACGCACGCTTGTGCTAATTTTTTTTTTTCCCCTTCCTCTCAAAATGTTTCATTGCGCTATCGCATTGTCGCCTTATGGCCTTATCGCTTTTTTTTTTCGAATAAAAGATTTTCCTCCAAACTTGTAGCGCACCGCACGTGTAGGACAACTGCACAAGCGCGCTTTTTTAAGTTTCAACCTTTTGAACATTAAAAAAATAAAACAATAAAAAGCAATAAAATAAAATAAAATAAAATGAAGTAAAATAAAATAGAAATAAAATAACATGGCGTGGCGCACGGTAACAAGCGGCGCAAAGAAGGGCGTATATCTTTTTGCACACGATGCGTTTGGAAAACCCTCCTCTTTCAGCTTCTCAAAAGGGGTGACAACGTGATCGAGGCTCCCATAAATGTATGCAAATGTGCACACATAAACACATGCATATTTGTACAGTAAAAAGCATGGCGGAGTGCGCTTAAATAAAAGCATTAAATCTGTAGAGGACACCGGGCTGCGAATTCACTTAGTGCCATTCGTGAGCTCGTGGAATAGCCACTCGAAAGGGAGCTGTGTGTGGCAGCTTTCAATGTAGCTCTCCTCCTCTCCAACTTTGCATCACTTTCCGCATTTACTTAGTGTCTCCTCCTTTTTACCTTTTTTCCCGTCTTCTCTTCTCACAGTAAAAAATTAAACAAAGACACTTATTTTATTTTTCCCCCTGGGGGTGGAGTGGGGTATGGTCCACCCAGCGTACGCAGTGATAACGTCATAGATGTTACGCACTCCGTTTCAAACATGGAGTGGAAAACAAACGGATGTCCCGACCTGTGCATGCTGAAAGCAAGCACGTGTGCACAACATTTAAACTGCAACTGTTGGCGCCTTAAAACTGTTGGCCACTCTAAAGGGGGAGGGGGGGTTGGTTTCTCTGCCCCACAATTTGTTAAAAATAAAAAGCACGCAAAAATTAATTAAAAAATGAAAAAAAAAAAAGGGGCTCAAAAAAGAGACACAAAATAATTCGCAGTGTGTTCGAGGAACGGTTGGCATGGAGAGATGAGTGCCAATACGAAAAGAAGCGTGCAAGGGTAATGGACTGCTTAAAATAGCAAAAAGCAATAAGGGGCATGCATATGTATACTCGCGTTTGGGTGTGCCTACGCATGCGCAATACCTCTGCTTGATCCTCAAACGAATAAGTGCACGCTGAAGATGGGGTGAAAACACTCCACTCCACTGTAGCATTTTGGAAGTTCCAAATTAGTGCTTGCAGTTTTGCCTCTAGTGACTGAGTGGGGCCATTAATCTGTCGATAACACTTGACTAAACAGACTCCCGTTATTGCAAAAATATTTTTTGGTACTCCTACAATGGGTTTTTTTATGCTTCTCTGATGCCAATTGAGAAAAAATAAGAGGGGATATAATAGGCTGTGTTACTGCGACATCGCTGCTATTCCCTGGGCGAAGAGAAAGGAATTAGTATATTTACTCAATCCTCCCACAATACCCAAACACACGCACCTACACCCTCTACATAGTTGGCGGCTACTCGGCCACTTTGTTGAATCCTTTATTTCCATCCACTTGCAACATTTCGTTGTTTTTAAAATATGATTCTAAGTCGTTGTCTAGTCTCGTCTTCACATTGCTCGAGCCCATGTAATTATCCAATTCGTCATCCTGTGGTGGTGAGGAAGAGGGGGTAAAATTATTAGGGGAATTTCACTCAAGGGTGCCTTGCGGGGTAGGCGTGGGGCTACTCCGTGTTGACGACAAGGGTACCAAAAATGGCAGCCATAATCTCATTCGCATAAACATTTGAAGCAGATGGACTCGTGTGGGCTGACAGCATTAAAAAAAAAAGGAAAAACCTCCCCAGTACTGCTTCATGCGTACAGTAATCACTCAATATTTGTATGCCCGCTCGGCAAGCACGCTGAGCTGCCAACGCTAAGCGCTCACCGCTAACCGCCAACCGCTAACGCCACTCCGCACTTACCAAATCCTTGGATGTGAGCTTCCCTATCTTGTCGTGCAAATTCTGCGTCTTCTTAAAGAAGTGATTTCTCCTCTTGGTGGTTGTTCGATACTTCGTCGTTCGTCTTTTCCTGAAGTTATTCGCCTTGGCACTTCTAATCAAAGCCCCGTGCCCATTGGCTAAAGACCTATCGTGAAACTTACCACCAATTCTTTTCTTCCCCTTTGTGTAAAAGGAGTTCATTCCTCCTCCTACCCTTCTGGAGTATTTTCTATTCATAATGGATAAATTACTTCGTCCGTATTGTTTAAAAATGTGTTTTCTCACGTCTACTTTTTTTTTCTGTGGTGTAAATTTAAATAATTTTCCTGTAAATAAAATTTGTGTTGAGAATGATTAGGGGGGTGTGGGAGAGAGTGATTAATCGACCTGGTGTGGGCGGAGGGCGGTGCTATTAGACGCACGATGCGGCAAAAAATAAAAAACAAAAACGAACAAAAACGAACAAAAAAAAACAAAAAAAAACAACAAAAAAAAAGAAGGGCGGAGAATGAGGGTAGCGTAAAAACGCCATTTATTCGGAGCGCGACGTGTGTGCGTGAACATGAGTCAGTGCTCACGCAGGAACATTGACGTGTACACGTTGATGCGAAATGAACAGGCGGCGATGCAGTGGAGCGGTGTGCAGCGGAGGCTTGCATTTTATTTTCTCTTTCCATCGTTCTTTCTGCTTTATATATATACATATACGTTTTTTTTTTTTTTTTTTTTTTTTTTTCTCCGCTTCAGCACCGCTGCTTCCAAGCAAAAGCACCCACACATGAACTCATATTGTACATCTCTGTTTTGCGACACAGCTCTGCTATTTTTACTGGGGGGTGATGCCATCACAACAGGTGCACCGCACTACCATGAAGAATATGTTCGCCATTAGCTTCGTTACACAGGGACCGTAGAGTGTGATATCCCCCCCCTCTCTCTCTACTTTACAAACGTATGGAATGATGCATATATGAATTGTATGCCTATGTGTCCTCATGAATGAACGTATTTATATACGTATGTACATCCTATTGCGCAGCAAGTGATGCGATTCCTCCGATGGGTTACACTAGCTGTCCCGTCCTCCTACATGACCGCACGTTCCCTTTGGCATAAAAATCCGAGTTGCCACTTCACCTTGACAAGTAACCTTTTCCTCATATGGTGGCCAAGCACAACGCAATGTTCCCCCTTTTGTCCTCATTTATTTCTCCCCTTCGCATATGTATACAACGTGAGTACGAACTACGCCATGCTATGACAAACTGGCAGAAGAAGGTCCCCATTTCTGGCGATAAATAATTACAGTGCACGATATAAAGGAAGATGGCAATGTTGATACAACCTGGTTGACTCAACCCTGCATATGACATCCGGAAAGCATGTCTCCCCCTCCATTGGGTAAAATAAGCTTTGTTAATGCTGTTAGGCGGCAGTTCAATTTGCACACTTGATGGGGAAGAAAATTTCGTAAAGGGGGCGAAGGCACGGAGAGACCACGTTAAGCGGCTTTCTCCTGCTGAACTAGCCAACACAACAATCACAGGTAAGTAACTACTCCTCTCTGTAATCCCTTCTGTATTTAAACTTATCCCAAACTACAAACTGGAGGTTATCCCATTTTAACTCGCTTCTCAAGGTATCTCCGATAGGGTCCCCTGAATATAAAATTGCCTTCCTTCTGGACACGTCACAAATGGGGGAAGCATATTTAGGGAAACAAACAAACGTTCATATAAAGCATGCACATGTGTATATATAAGGAGGTGCAAATAAACATAAGCTCATCATTGTGCTTCTTCTTCTTCTTCTTCAAAAAAAGATAACCCCGTCTATTTGCTTCGTTCAACAGCCCACCCCCCTTCATTTTCTTCTTCCTCTTCCTCCTCTTTCTTGTGCATGACCCCTCGCCACTTCGCCACGTTTTTCTCCTGACCAGTTTAAATAGCAACAGTAAAGGTGACCACCCATCACTGTTCTATGTGCGCCTATGAAGAGGGCTCACATCCCTCGTTTCACGTACTCCTTCTTGTCGTGCGGACCAATAGGCACCAATTTAGAACACCCCATTTTCATTACGTCGCTAGACACACATGTATATAATATACTTACGTATACAGACCCATGTACCGCTGAACGCACATACAAATGCGAGGGGGACTCAAAATTTTTTTCGACAAGCTTGACTGTGCTCTTATGACCAATCCAACTCCATCGATCAGCATCCGCAGTGTTCACTAAGCATCGCTATAATCCATGGTCGTCCGTAAGTCGCCTTTTTTTTTTAAATGTACGCTCGCGCATGTGTGGGTGCTTTTGTGCGCATATGGATATGTATATATATATGTAAGTATGTACATGTGCACGTGGTTCAAACGGTGTCGTTCAACTGTGTATTCATTCATCCACTCGTTCGTTCGTTCGTTCATCCACTCGTTCGTTCATCCACCCGTTCGTTCATCCACTCGTTCGTTCATCCACTCGTTCGTTCATCCACTCGTTCGTTCATCCACTCGTTCATTCATCCACTCGTTCGTTCATTTTTTTTTTTTTCCGCAACACAGTCGTCTCCTCATAAATTGTGAACACAGATGATAAACATTAAGTATGTTCTTATTCACGAAATGGCTTTTTTTTTTTTTAATTATAATTGCGAGGATGGGATAAATTTGGGGGTTCATTGGGGGGGTTCGTTCGGTGCGCCCGTTCGGTGCGCCCATTCTTTGTGCCCGCATATTCCCTTTTTCGGCCCACACCATTTCGCGCAACGTTTATTTTTGTTTCGTGTTTTTTCGTTCTTTTTCGTTCTTTTTCGTTTTATTTCGTTCCATTTCGTGCCATTTCGTGCCATTTCGCTTTGCGTTGCTTTTTTTTTTTTTTTTACGCACCTCTACTTGGTTGGTAAGAGAACCTCGTGAATCCCGCTTTTCTCGTTTTTACGATTTTGGCATCCTTGGTTCTTCCTTGGATTTTGCTTCTCTCCATTTTTGCCATCGTTTCGGGTTTGGGGGGTTACACAGGTGTGCAATTAAATATGTATATATGTAGTCACTGGTATCGGCGTACTTGCACGCAGAGCGCTGGTTGCCAATTTTATTTGGTCAATTGCGTGAGCGCTATGATGCGTGTAAGACAGCTTCCGTGCCGCTGCTCCGTTCGTATGATGTGTCTCTTTTTTTTGGGAATTTACCCACGGAGGTGTTTGTATGTTTGTATGTTTGAGAGTTTGCGCGTTTGTATGTTTGTAGGCTGGGTTGTCTGACTGCTCTGTTCACATGTATGTGCCGGGTTATCCTTCCGTACGACTCGTTTAGACGTGTTTAGGTCTAGTGTCTCGCTTCTTCTTCGTGCGAATTGCGCAATTTTTGCTTTTCTCGCTTCTAATAGCGGGGGCTGATCTGTTTCCTCTCCGCTGGGATTGCTAGTCTCATACGCGATGAGGCAAATGCGTTTAACAAACTGAATGATAAATTAAATGGGGAGTATATTACTTAGGCGTATGGCAATTTCGCATGCGTAATTGATTACATTCGCGGGTGCTCGAGTGTGTGCGTAAGCATAGATGCACATCAACCAGCACTGCGTGTGTGTTTAAAATATGGCTGTACAGGAAAACAACGCTTTTCATAACGTTCGCACTTAAAAAAAAAAAAGGGGGAATACACAAAACTGCAAAATACGTTGGTGCTGGAAGTATTAAAACGAATCAGTACTGACACTGAGTGACTGTGGAATTAGCTGCTCTTTATTCACGCGTAAAACATATTTTAATGCGCGGTGCCTCTTTACAGAAGGGTGAACATGAACAGGGGACATGTATTTGTTTTATATGTCGAATTGAATTGTGCGCGGGGGGCGATCGTTAAAAGAAGTCACGATTTAATTGCGTCATATCTCGTGGGTACAGGCAATTTTAACCGTTCCTTTTCTTCGCTTACTTTTTATTTTCTCTTCTTCGTCTGATTTTCTTCGCTCTTCCTCCACAAATGGTTATCTTTCTGGCCACATAAAAGTAACGTACGGTAAGAAAATAATGTACTTGCGCGCGGGGACTCTGCAGTGTTTTTTTTATACACGGAATTATGCTCTTTGGTGAATAAATATACTTTGATGGAATGAGTATATATATATATGTATATATAATATAAGCGTACAACAATTCTTCGATTTGTTTTTTTTTTTTTTTTTTTTGTTTTGCCAAATTATGCGCAAATATTTTTAAATGTACTCAGCATGGCAATTTGGGCTCTCTGAGTTGGGTATTTTTTTTTTTGGGGTTTCGAAAAAGTAAATTGCTCTGCTTCGTAATTTTTAGTTAATTGAACCGATCAAATGTTTTGCATTTCTTCTTCCTTCGCGAAAGTGTATGTTTTGTTTTTCTGTTTTTTTGTTTTTTTGTTTTTTGTTTTTTGTTTTTTTGTTTTTTTGCGTTTTTTTTTTTTAACCACGCATATGTACTCATATTTGCGATATTTGCGCATACATAATACATGCAGTGCGTATTTAACTTTGATGCGCGGCGTATTCGCGCGGCCGGCGTATGTACATATACGTGGGCACAGATAACTTCGCCCGGGCAGCTGGGCGAGGAAGAAAAGAGGATGGGGGGGGGGGGACTTTCCACCGAGGTGATCACATAAAGTAAGGCAATTTTACGAACGCGCGCGGGAAAAAAAACGTCGCGTAATGCCGCAAAGGTGGCCGCAAAAGTGGCAGCTTTATGTAAACATGTTGCCCCATATACGTATTTTACTTTATTTTATTTCACTTTATTATTTACGCGCGTTACGTATGCATTCCTGTGGCGCATACCCTTGCGCAGCGCCTCCTTTTCGCCCAAGCGGTGGTACATATGTATGTATTTATGTAGGTATGTATATATATGCAGTTATATATGCAGTTATATAGGCAGTTATATATGTAGGTATGTATGTAGGTATATATGCCTATATATGCATCCCCCCTTTTTGCCCCCCCAGCAGTTCTCTAAATAGCCATTTTGCAAAAAAAAAAAAAAACTCCCTTTGAACAGATTTAGCCCCCCCGAGGGATTTATCCCTTTGCCGCTTTAATGGCATGGCGGGCGAGCACTCCGGCCCACATGTCACCACGTAAACATATGCGTATTATGCATGTATAGGGGGTAATTCCCTCCCCCCTTGTGTAAGTATGTCACCCGCCTGGGTTACCTTTCTGCGCAGGTTTGCCAAGGGCTGTAACGCGTACAGGTCGCCAATTCGAGATTGGGATAAGGTGTCACAGGTTGCGCTTGACTTGACCGACATCCGAGAACCTACGGGTCCTCACTTTTAAGCTTACCTTACCCCTTTGACCAAATTGCCATTTTTTTCAAACGCCCAATTGGTTGATCGATTACAACTTAACCTTTGCGCTATTTGGCGTTCTGTCCTCACCCCTCAATGTGCATATTTATCTGCGCGGTCTCTTCGATGCTTCCTTTTTACATACGAGCAGGAAACTATGTGTTACAAGCAACCTCTCGTAGGGGGAATCAACTCGTGCGCACTGCGATTGTCAAGCAGAGGGTGAAGAACAAAAAAGTAACCCCCCCCCTTTTGGTACATGGCCAATGGAATTACTGACAAAAGGAAAATCCCCCTTTGGTCATTTTTTGTGGATGCTTTATGGAAAGTCCATCCCTTCATTTAGCGACCAAGATGTGAGTTACGCATCTCGGTGGAACAAATGGAAGCCGAAGTTA
>NC_020403.1:554998-557684 GCF_000321355.1 Plasmodium cynomolgi strain B
AATAAATAAATAATTAAATAATTAATTAATTAATTAATGATTGATAAAGGGAACGTCTAACTTGATGCAGTTCATGGGGGCCCTTTTTTCCCCCTGCTACCTCATGACGTACCGCCGCTGAAACTCCGACATGACCAACTCGAAGAGGAGCCTCGTTATCTTGGAGAACGAGTACAGGTCTTCCGTCATGTATGGACAGAAGGCCCGGTGGTTCTCAATCAAGTTGAACGCTCGAATGGTGCGCTTCTGTGTGGTGCCACCGGTGTTCTCGCAGCCCGCGGTATCATCTGTGCAGTTGGCCCCACCCGTACCGTCCTCCGCTGACGTGCGCTCCTTATCCAAATGGGCCAAGTGGGGACCCCCCCTCAATACGTAGCAATCATGCGCAGCTTTGCTAAATAAATTTTCGTCCTCTGTGTAGCTACTTACCTCGAGGAATACGCGGCTAAGTATATTTTTCAATTGCACTTTTTTTTTTCTTCTTTTCTTTGCACACAGTGGGTTCCCTTTCCCATTTGGGGTTAATTCGCCCTGGTTGACGCTCGTCGGGGGGCATTCACTTTGCGAGGTGTCACCGGCGCTTTGGTTTTTATCTGCGTTGTCGATGCTCTTTTTTGGGAGAAAGAACTGCTTGATGCTCCATTTGAAGGAGAACCCCTCCTGCTCCTCGGCGTTCGCCTGGCCGTCGCGCCCGCCCTCGGTGGGAAGGTCTTTTGTGCCGCCTCCCTCATTGGGGTCGGCCTTCGCGTCTTCGCTTACATTTTCGTTACCTTTCTTTTCACCGCCGTTATTTTCTTCCCCCGGGGGTTCTTCTCCCTCCTTTTCCCCGCCGTTATTTTCTTCCCCCGGGGGGTCTTCTCCCTCTTTTTCTGCTGCCTCTTTTTCTGCTGCTTCTTTTTCTGCTGCCTCTTTTTCTGCTTCCTCTTTTTCTGCCGCCCCCTTTTCCACTGCCCCCTTTTCTGCTGCCTCTTTTTCTGCTCCCACTCTCACTTCACTATCGCTTTCGTCGGCCTCCCCTTCGTCCACTTCAACCCAGCCATCCGCCAACCCGGTGAGGCGCTCCAGCGCGTCGCGCGCGTCGTCTACCGATAGGTTGGCGTCCTCCCCGGAGGAGTTCATATCGATGGCCTTGAACAAATCCACCTTGTTGTGCCTTCTCGAAAGGGTAGAATAATCACCCAAGTTAACCTCCCTAAAGCAGTACCTACAGTACAGCATCTCAGAAGTGACATTAGGGTCTTCCCCCTGGGGAGATATTTTATATGTCCACCCAAACAAAGCAATGAGCTTGTAAATATTAACATCTTCAAATTCGTAATTCTTCAACTGGTTCACAATTTTGAGGTACATGTTGAGGTCTACATTGGGATGGCTAATTTTCTGTTCTTTACCATTCGTATCTGCTACGATATTTATGTAGGTGTGTACATCTAGGGGGTCATATGATAGACTGTTCAGTAATGCTTCATCCACAAGGTGGTTCTTCAAATGTAAGTAATTGGATCGAATAAGGTGTATCCCTTGGTCAACCAGATTTTTGTGACTTTTAAATATTTCCACGTAATGGCTCTTGAATAATTCTACGTAAGAATTGAAGAGCATAAACTTTTTCTTGGAGTCCTCATTGGTGAGGTGCTTTTTAACAATTAGGAGAAAATCGCTAATTGTTTTTTTTATGTCAACATATGGCACATCGTTTGTACCATTTTGCATGAACGTGGCAACATTTTGGTATTCCCTAAGTAGTTTATCCCTTTTTAAGGATTCCCCATCTAGGTGTAGAATTTTTAGATCCATTAACTTCCCTTTCCAAGGGCAATTCTTCAAATGGAGTAAACATAAGTCGTTTATTTTTGTGTACATAGAATACGTATCCTTTTCGTATACAAATTTGCATCTACACATTTCGCATCTTACCGTAGTTTCATTTTCACATATGAACCCATTTCTAGCCAAAAGGAGTGAACATAGATGTGAAGGTTTTTTTACCCATACGTTGTAGGTTTTTATTCGATTTACGTAGTTCTCCTCGTCCTGTAAATATCGACGACTACTCTTCGTGTATTCATCTGCCTCTTCTTCTAGAAATGTTTTCCTCACATTTATGAGTTCCTCAGTTGGGGGTTCTTGCGGGTCTACCCCGGCCGCTTCGACTGGGCAAGGGCCATTCATCTGGGCAAGACCATTCATCTAGGGAAGGGCCATTCCAATGGGCTCGTCCCCAATAGTGGACCAGCTCGAGAGTAAGCGCTCTGCTGCTCCGTAAAGAGAGTAACCAGGCTATCCCCCACAGGAGGATTACCCAAATGTTGGTAAATCTCTGCCGAAGTAACGATCGGGAATTCGCACTGTTCACGCGGTTCAATCGCGGTTGCAAGTTGGGCTCGTCAAGTTGGGCATGACAAGTTGGTCCCTTCTACCGGATGGGGTCACCTACCTTACGCTTCGCCCCGCGGCAATCATTGCTCTAAAAGGTGTCCCCCACCCCCCTTTAGCTCCTGCACGTGGGGGGGAAAAACTTAAAAAAAAAAAAAAACTCACATGCCATTTCTTAAATTCGGGATGCTCTCACACTCGAATAAATTATTATGCGGAGGTGGATTTTCCCTGCGCATGTAAAGGAACATTTCACGGGGTGATCAAATATTGTGCTGCTTTGAAAGGGAACTCGGGGGGAGAAAAAAAA
>NC_020403.1:558194-559977 GCF_000321355.1 Plasmodium cynomolgi strain B
GCGAATGGGTAAAGTTCCATCGGGGGAGAATAGCGGAAGAAAAGGAACCCTTCTCCTTTCCCAAGGAAGGTTATCCTACCAAACGAGGACTCATTTTTTAAAAAATAAAATGCTACGCCTCCTACTCCGTGGTGTACACCCCGCGTGGCTGTATTGGCTACTTGAGAAGAATGAGGAGGAAGAGATCAAAAGGATATAAACCGCTACGAAGGGGCCACCCCTCACAATGGCTAAAAAGAAAGATGCATACAAAATGGCCTAGATAACAAGTGCCTTATTGGGAGAAAACTTGCTGGGGATATTGCACCTCCCTTCACACATAGTAATGACCGAACTGGGGAACACACGCTGAAGTGAAGGCCCCTTTTTGAGAACACCCTTCCCTGGTGCTTCACCAATCTTGGTAAAAAAGTATTCATGTCAGACATAGGACAAACAGTACATCCGGAGACTGCTACAAAAGGATGCAAAACTGAAAGGTGGATAACCCCACCATGTAGCTTTGCAAATTATAGCTCATTGTAAGGAGAAAAAGATTATACCCCGTTGGGGAAATGGAAAGAAGCGGTTCTAAAGTAGGCGGTAAAAGTAGTAGCTTAAGCTTAGCTGTGTTCATACTGCGTCGTCAAAAGGAGCGAGTGATGAACATTTGGGGGTATGAAACGTGTGTGCTTTTTTTTTTTTTTTCGTTCCCGCGGTTTGGGCTATGTAAAAAGGCGTTACGCATGTGTGTGTGCGTTGAGCGAAACTGCTCGCCTCATTTTTGTGCCATTTTTTGGCATTTTTCTTTCTGTGCCAAGTTCGCGCGGTCGCTTTTTGGCTCTACCGCTTATCCCCCGATACACACTGCCGTACTGTTCACCGTTATTGCATCTTTCCCCTTCGCCCGCATAGCTCATGTGAGCGGATTGAAAGAAGCGCCTTCTTGCAGCTCTCACAAAAAGACGCTCCCCCATGGTGCAGTCAGAACAGTTGCATACGCCCAACGCAGCCTCGTCGTTTCGATTGACCATCCTTTGATACACACTCGCCTCTTACCCGATGCACGCATTTACGCAAGTAGCCATGGGAGTACGTACAGATGGAGGTTCTGCAATTTTGGCTGCACAAATGTCTGTAACCATGTTGCGCACATGGAGCTAACTAAAATGTAAAAAAAACGATCGCTTGTATTTTCCCCCGTGCGGCGAAGTTTGCGCGGATTTATTTTCACTCCAGAAGGAGTGCAACCATGTGACGGTGTGGTGGTTTGGAGAAAGCGGCCAGGTGAACATCGACCTCCCAACGCATGATATCGGCAAGGAACTTTTTATCGCTCCTGCTCTCGGTTAAGGCAGAAGAGAAGGGGGGGAAGGAGTGCGGACACACGTACATAATGCATACAGGGTGTTCTTCCAAATAATGTTGGGCTTGCCAAGTGGTCGCGCAATCACTGCGTAATTGCCCTGTTACGCGTGTTGCGGACTCCCTTGTTGACGTAGCAGGGCGTGCTACTTCCCTGTGCCAGGGTGCGACGCAGCGATGATGCGATGCAACGAGGCGTGCTAACCGCATCAACATCGGACAAAAAAGTATTATGTGCATACACTTCACAGATTTCGCCGCACACATTCCATAATGTAATATACTCCCACTGCGCATACATACGCGTGACGTTTCCCCATGCGACATGACGCATACGTTCGGCTACATAAATCCGCTTACTCACACAGATGCGCACGAAACGTGTACGCTCCTTTTCCGTGTGTTAACATGATGGAGTGCAGACTCCAAAAATAATTCA
>NC_020403.1:560027-571120 GCF_000321355.1 Plasmodium cynomolgi strain B
AAAAAAAAAAAAAAAAAAAAAAAAAAAAAAAAAAATTTTGCATTGTGCATTGTGATACCATATATTGAATGAACGCTAACCAGAGTGACACCATAAGGAGATTTTCACGTTTGATCAATTTGAA
Organism: Plasmodium cynomolgi strain B; assembly: GCF_000321355.1. NCBI lineage: Eukaryota > Apicomplexa > Aconoidasida > Haemosporida > Plasmodiidae > Plasmodium > Plasmodium cynomolgi. The sequence goes on from NC_020403.1 coordinate 560,152, forward strand.
TTTTTTTTTTTTTTCCAATTTTTTCTCCCCCATTTATATATAACGAAAATTATCCTCGCGTGCTATTCCATTATGTGAACTCACTCGTTTTGTGTAACCTCTTCGTTTTAAAGTATGTACATATGTGAAATATACGAAGGGGTGAGTGTACGTAAGTGAGCGTACGGACGGATGCACGGTACGTACGTTTGAAAGTGCGCACAGGGTACTTTTGAAAGTACGGATGGAAGTACGTTTGGGAGTGAATACGCGTGGAGTACTCATGTCAGTACGCCTATGCAAGTGCGTGAATACCCATACACGTGAGCACCCATACACGTGAGTACCTGTGCAAGTGAGTACCCATACACGTGAGCACCCATACACGTGAGTACCCATACACGTGAGTACCCATACACGTGAGTACCCGTACACGTGAATACCTGTGCAAGTGAATACCTGTGCAAGTGAATACCCATACGCGCGCTTCCACGCTCGCATACGAGTGAACGAACGATTGCGTATGCATATACCCATCGGTGATTGCACCAACGGCAATGTTCCACTCACATATTCCTATCCGTGAGTGTACCAACGGCCACGTGCCGCTCACTCATGCATATGCGCACATGTACACGCACCTGCATTCGCTGGTGCGCGCGTACACTCGCGCCTTAGCTCATTCATCCGTACGTTCGTATGTGTTAACGTATGCGCCCCTGCACGCATGACTTATTTAAACCTTTTGAAAATTGTGCGAACGTTTACTCGGCCCCCTTGTTTTATCACTTTTAACATAGTTTTTCTGGCGCGTGCCCCCGCACGACTCGAAGCACGACTCGAAGCACGATTCGAAGCACGATTCGAAGCACAACTCGCTGCACAACTCGCTGCACAACTCGCCGTACAACTAGCCGCACAACCCCCCGTGCGCGTCCCCGTGTGTACGTATACACCCATTTGGCTGCTTCCCCTTCGCAAGTCCGAGGGAGGAGAAGTACCTTGCCCTTAGTGTGTATGTCCGCACGAACAAGTATGCATGTGTACGGTGGCGATGCTTAACTTATGAGTCGCATTCACCGGACACATGCAGACAACCCGCATGCCCCATTACGTACGACAGCGCGGTGTGTGCGAACGTGTGTTTTGGTGTTTTCATGTTTCATGTTTTCGTGTTTTCATGTTTTCATGTTTTCGTGTTTTCATGTTTTCGTGTTATCCTGTGTGTGTGTATGTGTACAAGATTACAGCGGTATGCGCGATGCGTGCGTCCAGCGCGTTGGCACAGATTGGTGCTGATCGTACACGTCGCGCGGGCCGTACCACCGCGCACACATAATTACCCAAACGTGTGTATACGTGACTCTCTCGAAAAAAAAAAAAAAATATATATGTATATATAATGAAAATGTAAACTGTTCATCATTTTCGCTGCTTTTTTTTTTTTTTTTTTTTTATAAAAACGTTCAGGGTATACTGAGAAACGAACCCCATTAGAAAAAGAGAGTTTCACGTGTAGTGTGTTAATCGAATGATGAGCATCGTTTGCTTCTTTTCGTGCTTTTCCCTTTTTCGTCCTTTTCCCTTTTTCGTGCTCTTCCCCTTTTCGTGCTTTTCCCCTTTTCATGCTTCTTCTTTTCATGCTTCTTCTTTTTTTCTTCAAAATTTTGAATGTAGTGCAAAGCAAAACACGTGTACCCTTCGTACAACACTGACTCGTGTTGTTCCCCCCCATATCGAGTAGGAACGCATGAGCGAAATTTTTTGTTTCACACGTGGTACGTACATGTGTTCAGACGTAGTGCCTGCGCTCGCACGGTGCATTTCCAACAAAGAGTTATCTACCCTCCCCAATTTTGTATCATGGATAATTCCCCAAAGGGGAACTTTTTTTTTTTTCAAAAGAATAAAAGTAATGATAACCAATTGAGTCATAAATGTGAAGACACCATGTATGCGAAAGGAGAGGACAAGAAAATTGGGAAGAGGGGCGGTGCAGAGAGAGGAGGACCCACAGACAGAGGAGGACCCACAGACAGAGGAGGACCCACAGAAAGAGGGGGACCCACAGACAGCAAAGTCATAACACCTGTGCTGAAGGATCAAGGGGTTAACATTTACATGAATACTCCACCCAGTATGCTAGATAAAAACATGAACACGGGAAAAAAATATGATAGTGTGACTGGGGTTTTGCCGTCTTCTTCCCCCATGGGTGAAAAAAGTCTCGATCATGTGCAAAGCATTTTTTCCGATCGGGGTGTAGACATGAAGAAGATGCCCGGAATGGAGGAGAAGGCGACCCCTGGTGGGATGAGTAGTTACGCGATGAGGGGCTACAAGGTTGGCGGTTACACGGTGAGCGGTCACGGAGGTAGCGGTCACGGGATGAGCAGCCACACGGAAAGCTCAAAGGAACCCTCTAAAAACACCCAGCAGTTTAAGCCCAAATTTAACAAAAATAAAAAAAATTTAACCAAGGAGGAGAGCATCATGAACACCATATCGAAGGACATCAAAATTAGAAAAAGTAACATCCTAGAGTTGAACAAGTTGCTCAAGGAGAATTTGAGGATAGAGGAAAATTTAAAGAAAAAAAAAAAAGGGAAAGGAAATAAGGACGAGGAAGAAGACGAAGATGATGAGGAGTATGAACAGGATTACTACCACAGGTGGGGGGACAACATCAGAGACAACAGCAGCAGGTACGCTCTCCGAGATGGTGTGCGCGATAAGGTATCTCCGGGGGAACACCACGAACATGTACAGAAGGACCTGAGTAGCCAAGAGGAAGGGTCTGGGGAAGGAAAGAGAGACAACGGAAAGGAGAAAAAGGAAAAGGCGAAAAGGAAAAACAAGGAGAAGAACAAAGACAATAAAGCGAAAGGAAAAAATGAGGAGCGCGAAAGGGAGAAGGACAAGTCCATGTCTAAGGGCAAAGCGAAGGATTTTGATTCCAACGATCAAGAGGAGGGCGACAAGAAGAAGGAGCATCTTTCGATTAGCAGCATGAATAGCAGCATGAATAGCAGCATGAACACCAGCATGAACACCAGCATGAACAGCAACGCGAATAGTAATCCGAGTAGCATCCCAAGCAATAGCATTAACGTCATGCTGGGTAGCGGCTTGAGTAGCGGCCTGAATAGCGGTCCGAGCGGCATTCTCAACGTGGACAACAAAAACAGCGGAAAGAATAAAAAGGCGAAGAACAAGAAGGGGGAAGCGCATCAAGGCAAGAAGAACGAGTCACCGCAAAATCGAAAAAATGAACCTGGACAAAACAAGAAAAACGACTCTCCGCAAAACAAGAAAAACGACTCTCCACAAAATAAGAAGAACGACTCTCCACAAAACAAGAAGAACGACTCGCCACAAAATAAAAAAAACGAAATGATGCAAAATAAGAAAATGGATTCCCCGCAAAACAGGAAGAACGAACTTGGGCAAAACAAAAAAATGGAGTCTCCCCAAAATAGGAAGAATGACTTGGGGCATAACAGAAAGAACGATTCGCCACAAAACAAAAAAATGGAGTCGCCGCAAAACAGGAAGAACGAATCGGGGCAAAACAAAAAAAACGATTCGCCACAAAACAGGAAAAATGATTCTCCTCAGAACAGGAAAAACAAAAGAGAAGACTTTATCACAGGTGCGAATGCAAAGTGTCTGCTGGACCAAGGAGATGGCAAAATGATCAAAAATGAGCTACTCATGGAGAGTAGTGTGATTGGGAAGAATAAAAATATGGACAGTTCTATGAACTTCACCGAGCACTACAGTTACTATTACAGCAATAACAAAAGTGATATCCCCACCATGAGCAGCTCCAGAAGGGGAGCATTCAATAAAGTTCACTTAGATTTCTACGGCGACAATAGTGGGAGCTACATGATGGACTCCAGTGACAGCAAAAGTTTCAGCTATAAGAAGGAGTCTCGAAATGATTTGTTCAAGTTGGGCAATAACAACGTCGGCAGTGCTAGTGGCCACGGAAGCGACTCCGGTCATGTTGGAAGTACAGGCCACGTTGGAAGTACAGGCCACGTTGGAAGTACAGGCCACGTTGGAAGTACAGGCCACGTTGGAAGTACAGGCCACGTTGGAAGTACAGGCCACGTTGGGAGTGCAGGCCACGTTGGGAGTGCAAGCCACGTTGGGAGTGCAGGTAACCATGGCAACCTTGGGGGCCTATCCCAGAGCGGCAAATTGCACATGAGTAAAAGTTTCTTCAAATCGCACGAAATGGGGAACTACCATTTTCAAGAATTAAGAAGCACGTACGACAAGTATAAGGGTTCCTTCGACCCGACGTCCATGTCTGAATTTCTCGACCACGAGACAGCCAAGAGATATGTCCACAATAAAAGCTTGAGCAGCCACAGTGAGGTGAAAAATGCCAAGGACAACAACTCCGTGAATATAAAACCCACCAATGTTATTGGCACCAATAGAAGTAATCATATGCACATCAATCTGAGCAGTAAGGATAATCGGCTGGATATGACCAAAGGGAGCGATAAGAGAACGCCTAGCAACAGAATACACCCGAGTAGTAGTCATGTAGGAAAAAAATACACGAATAGCAAAAATTTGCAAAGCTTTAATAACAAGCTGAACTTCTCCAGCGAGGGAGTCGACCTGGGCATCAGCTCCAAAGTGAATATTTTTAACAACGCCGGTGATGTTGGGGGGAGTGCCCTGGGTGGAAGCAACGCGGGGGGGAATAATATGTCTGCGTATCATATGGCTAGCCACCACATTGGGAGTAACCACCTGGGAAGCAATAACATCAGAAGCAATAACCTAGGGAGTAACCACCTCGGGAGCAACGTAAGCAGCAGCAACTTGGGGAGCAACAACATCGGGAGCAACAACCTGGGGAGTAACAACTTGGGGAGCAGCAACTTGGGGAGCAGCAACAGCGTGGGCAACGTGCTGAAGGATGAAAGCCACCTATTGGGGAGCAGAACCTATAACAACATGCTGAGCAACAGCAGTATGAACCCCATGTTGAATGGAGAAAATAATAATATGCTGAACAGTAGCTATGCTAATATTAGCAACGTCCTGAAGAGCGGCAACGGAATGGTTGCCAATGGGAACAAGGTGTACAACAGTGGGGGTGGTGAGGGTAACCTTAACGAGAGCATGAATAATGTGGGAGGCTTAAATGGAACCACCTTTCAAACGAACAAGTCCAACGGTAGCGTAAATAACAGAGTAAACGATAGCAAGAATCACATGAGTGACTTAGTGAGTGGACAAAACTACGTGAGTAATGTCCTACTGTACGAGAGTGGAGGTGTTATGTATAATGGAAAGGTTGGGAGCGTGAATGGCTATGCAAGGCACAACTTAGCGCGCTTTTCCGGACAGAGCGTGGATAACTATGCCAACCAGAGCGTTGATAACTACGCAAACCAGAGCGTGGATAACTACGCAAACCAGAGCGTGGATAACTACGCCAACCAGACCGTGGATAACTACGCAAACCAAAGTGTGGACCATTATGCCAACCCCAACATGGACAGCTACGGAAGCCCTAACATGGACAACTACCTGAACCCTAACATGGACACCTACGGGAGCCCTCATTTGGACAACTATGGCAACCCCGTCATGGACAATTACGTGAACCCAATTATGGACAGCTACGCGAACGGAGCCATGGATGGGTATGCCAACTCGCGCATGGATAACTATGACAACCCGAGCGTGGACAACTATGACAACTCGGGCGTGGACAACTACGCAAACTCGGGCGTGGACAACTACGCAAACCCGAATGTGGACAACTACGCAAACCCGAATGTGGACAACTACGCAAACCCGAATGTGGACAGCTACGAGAACCCGAATGTGGACAGTTATGCGAACCAAAACGTGGACTACCCAAACCAGACCATGGACAGTTACGCGAACCAGAGCATGGATAGCTACGCGAACCCTAACGTGGACAGCTACGCGAACCCTAACGTGGACAACTACGCGAGCCCTCACATGGACAACTTCGTGAACCCACACATGGACAACTTCGTGAACCCACTCATGGACAATTTTGTGAACCCGCTCATGGACAGCTACATGAACCCAAATATGGACAGCTTTGCGAATCAGAGTCTGGACAACTACGCTGGGCAGAACATGGGCAGTTTTGCCTCCCCCAATGTGGACAATTTTGCCTCCCCCAATGTAGACAATTTTGCCTCTCCCAATGTAGACAATTTTGCCTCTCCCAGTGTGGACAATTTCGCCTCCCCAGGAGTGGACAATTTTGCCTCCCCCAATGGGGAGAGTTTTCCCCTCCAGAATGTGGAGACCTTTGGTGGTCCCAGCGGAGAGTCCTACCCCCATGGGTACTTGAATAACCTTTCTGTGAATTACCTGAACGGAGGAATGACATCGACACTGAATAACAGTAGAGAAACGTCTTCTATAAACAACATCAGTCAGTATTCGAACGAGCTTAGTAACACATCTGCGAATATGCTGAACAGTCTTGTAGGGAAAAAGAATAACTTGCTGCTTAGTGACATGAACAATACAGTGAGTAGCTCTAAGGGAAGCCTCAGCGTTAATTACATGAATGACACATTTAAGAAGGCATCTAATTTGTTTTTAAAAAGTGGCATGAGGGGGTCCAGAAACAATAGTGGAAATAAAATAAAAAGAAACAAAAATAAAGAGTTGCTAGAAAGTAAAGGTGGAAAATACGAATTGACATCACCATCGAAGGAAGGCAACGGAATTGACATGGTGCACGATAGAGGGGGACTTAACTATGTACTAGAGGACCCTCCTCCAGGGAGAGCTAAATATATACATAATGGAGATATGACAGAACGGACCTACGATAACGATGCTGCGAGCGCATTGACAACAGCCATCGCAACTGCCATCGCAACGTCCACCAGTGGGGCAGGCAGTAGTGTCCAACACATGAAGTGTCTAGAAAAAAACGATACGGTAAAAAAGAAGGTAAAGACAGAAAAAAGGACCCATGTGAAGAACATTAAAATAAATATAAACAAAATTAACCTCTTCGAAAATAAAAAGAGAAAATATTTAGCCGAAATTATCAGATGTGAACTTATTTGGGTCCCTACGAAAAATAAAGAACCCATAACTCCAGTGGAGAGTTGTGAATTACATCCTGTTGTTATAATAAAAGATCAGTATGGACATCTGTACGATGACGATGAAGATAATGAGAACAACCCTATAGGAAAAACTGTTAATATTTTTTACAGATGGAGTAGAGGACCACCTCGAACCGTTTGCTTCTTCCACCCACAAAAAATTGCTTGCCTACAATGCACTGTCACGTTTAGGTGCTTCTGCTCCTATGAATGCTTCATGAAAGGGTTCGATCACTTACACAAGTATTATCGGAGCAATGGCCTCATTAATATTCCATCCCACCCTAATTTGCATACCTATGGAGTGCCTTGCTCACCCTTCGATTGGGATAACTATGAGAAAAATATCGAGTTTGATGAGAAGCACTACAACTCGTTGATACAGTCTGGGTTACTGAACTCACCGGACATGGAAAAGTGGGAAATAATTAACAACGAGAGGAACTACATCCCTTGCTTGAAAGATGTGGGACATCAAATCATGCTAGAGACTATGCTGCTGGATAAAAATAGCATGTCGTCAGAGGACGGGACGGACAGCTCCGACGAGTGTGAGGATGACAGCGTCGGAGGGGATAGCAGTGGGGATGCGAGCGAGGTGGGAGAAGTTGGCGCTGTAGGCGAAGAAGGCGCAATTGGCGAAGATGGCGCAGTTGGCGAACTTCTTAAGGGCGAAGTGCGCGAGGGCAGCGATTGCAACCTGTCCGTCGTCGATGAGAGCAACCCACAGAAGAAGCAAAGCCCCGCATCGTACGCACGGTATGCAGGTGTACAGCCTAACGAGTTGGATGCGATGAACCCGGACCAGGTGGCAAGCTTCAATAGTATGCAGTATGTTGGTAGTCATAAGGAGGAGGACCCGTACTCCGGGCAGCTCACCGACGGAAGCGGCATCGTCAGTGGGGAGGCACACACGCCCGATCGGAACGATGCAGGAACAAACGGGGTGTTCACCTCAAAGGGGGACTCCTCGACGGAGGCAAACGCGAAGCAGCCGTTGCATATTGACGGCACGTTGAATGGGGACAATAATGTGTGTAGCTCACCAGGAGAGGAAGGCAAGCACCCAACCAAGGAAGCGTACACAACCGGGAGTGCCCTTAATCACAGCGCAAATGAAGAAAGCGAAGGAAAGGAGAAGCGAATGAACAGTTTTGGCATTACTTCTATGGACAACGGGGGAGACAAGGACACGTTTGTGCACAGCGATGCAGCGATCCGTGTACAGAGTGGAGGCGAACCGACAAGTGAGTTATGCCCCCCGAGTGCTGACGCGAAGGAGGAGGTAACCGAATTGAAGGAGAACAACGTGACGACGCCTGCAAATGCATGTGCTGGAGAAAACGTCGAGGATAAGCAAACGAGTGAGGGTGACAGAAGGGCCATGTCGAGTAGCCCTAGTAAAGGCGCAATGGACGAAGTGGAGGGCAAAGCCGCCCAGGAAAAACTCACCCCCGAAAGGGAAAAGGGGCAAATCAATCCGACCGAGCCGACCCAGCAGAACGCGCTTGAGCTGAAGAAGAAGAAGAAGAAGCGGAAAAAGAAAAAAATCTACATACTGGATGACCAAGTGTGGAACAACATAAGGGATCCCAACATCTATCACAAAATAATCACGGGTTGTTGCATCCCCAATTTGACTGTCTCCCCGAACTATAACGTAACATGTTTTAAGAGCTCCAGTGTGACCAATGCGCATAACCAGTTCACCATCATGACGTGGAACGTGCTGGCCGAGATTTACGGCACGATTGAGGCCTTCCCCCACTGCGACCCGTACATGCTGGCCTGGTCCTATCGCAAGACGAAGATCATTCAGGAAATTTTGAACAACAGCCCGGACATCGTCTGCCTGCAGGTGGGTCCCGTGTGGTGGTTACTCCCCCCCATTAGCCGCTGCCCATCTCACCCGTATTTTCAGCTCCCCCATTTCTTTGCCACCTCCCATTTGTTTGTCACCTCCCATCTGTTTGCCACATCCCATTTGTTTGCCACCTCTCATTTGTTTGTCACCTCCCATCTGTTTGCCACCCCCCTTTTTTTATCACTACCCCTTTTTCCCGCAGGAAATCCAGAACGAGCACTTCCTGGACTTTTTCAAACCGTCGCTGGGCGAGTTCGGCTACGAAGGCGTGTACAAACAGAAGACGAAAGAAATATTTACGTCCCCTTCTGGAAAGAGAAGAGGAGGAAAGTACACCATAGACGGGTGTGCTATATTCTACAACAAAAAAAAGTTGAAGTTTGTGGAGACCTATGCCTTAGAATTTAGCAAGCTGATTAAAGAGGCCTCTGTCTTTACATTACCAAAGGAGATTCAGAAAAACCCATCATTGGTGAAACGACTATTAAAAGATAACGTAGCGTTGGTCATCCTGCTCGAGTACATACAGCAGTATTCAAAAATATATGACAGTAAGGAGAAAGACGAGGAAGAAAAACCGAATAAAAATCTCATCATAGTTGCCAACACTCATATTGTAGCAAATCCGGAAGCTAATTACGTGAAAATTTGGCAAGCGCAAATATTGGTTAAGGTTGTTGAATATTTGAAGATAAATTTTATAAAAAAATACGAAACGATTCCGAGTTTGATTATATGTGGAGATTTTAACAGTACCCCTTCTAGTGCCGTTTATCAGCTGATATATAAAAAAACCTGCAGCAGGAGTCATGAAGACTTCAGTTCAGACAAGTACAGTCTCCTGACGGATCTGCCACTTGGCCACAACTTAAATTTGAAGTCAGCTTACGCCATCTCTAAGTTATTATCGCAGAAGCTCAATCCGGAAGAGTATACATCCAACATGGAAATCTTTGAACCTTTGTTTACAAATTACACGGGGAATTTCATAGGGTGTTTAGATTACATTTTTTACAATGACGAAAATTTGAATATAATTTCAACTGTCAACATTGCAGACGAGAATCAGCTGATGCAAGAAGCGCACATTTACCAGCTGTCCAACTGCGCCCTCCCGAGTCCCATTCGCCCCTCCGACCACTTGCCCCTCATCGCCAAGTTCGAGTTCAAGATTTATTGAAGCGGGGGGGCGCGCCAGGATGGCTGGATGGTTGGATGGTTGGATGGCCGGTTCGCAGGTTAGCGGTACAGTGTGTGGGTAGGGGCTTCCCCCCGCCCCGGCCGTCACCTGTTGCCTCTCACCTGTTACGTCTCACCTGTTGCCTCCCACTTCGCACCTCCCACTTCGCACCTCCCACGTCTCACCTCCCACCGCGCACCTTTCGTTTCTCTCTCGAGTGAAGCCCCCTCCCCGTTATCAATCAGGAGAAACATGCCCACACGTGTGAATACTATGTGTTGTGTTACCTTTTTTCGAGAGGAATGAAGACCTTGGGCCGCGGAGCAAGTAGCCACTCGGAAAAAGGGATCCTTTGCCGAGTTTCCCCACACACATCCCCGAAGGAACAACCCCTTTTTTTGCCCAACCACGGCCACCCCAGAATATGCAAACCGTTTTTATTTCCAAACCGTTTTCATTTCCAAACCGTCGGTTGGCGAGTTCAGATGGGAGCAGCAAATTTTGACCCCCTGTAAACGTGGCCAATTTTGATGACGCCCCTTTTTTATCGCATCAATCTGTGCTTCCGTGCCTCCCACTTCACCCCACTGTATTAATTATTTTTTTTTTTGTAATTAATTTTATTTACATTATTAAAAAATTAATACGAATAGTGGTAAATGCGCGGGGGTGGAACGGGCCTCGCGCAAGTTCACATGTGTATGTGTATGTGTATATGTACATGTACATGCACATGAACATGCACATGGCACGTTCCCCCCCCCCTCATCTCCGTGCGCACTTCTCCCCCCCTGTATGCTGCAT
>NC_020403.1:572600-578208 GCF_000321355.1 Plasmodium cynomolgi strain B
TTTTGCAACACCGTATTTTTGAACAGCCAAAGGGGCAAGGCGCAAGAAAAAAAAAAAAAAGTTTGTTTGGTTTGGTTCCCCTGCGATTTCGACGCGACGAGCATAGGAGTGGGATATAAATAATACACTTATAACCCGCTTATAGCTAAACGGGCTGCGCATAAAAAAAAAGTATATGTAAGCTGATATTGACGAGGTGATTGGTAATTCTACCTTCCATGCGACTATGTATTATATATGCGCTCACCTTCACACGGCATACTTTTTTTTTCCTCCAAACGAAAGCTAAATCAGTCAGTGCACAGTCGGTACACTTTCTCGCAGCACTGACAGAAATAAAGGGAAGCAAAAAAATAAAAAAATTGCGCCTTTATGGGTTTGGGGGGCACTTTTGCACGGTTCTATGAGAAAAAGAAAAAAAAAAAAAAAAGTGAGCCAATTTTGTATAAGGTGAAAATTTTATTTTGCCGAAATTGTGGCTCAGTCAACATTTTGCGTATGCCGCAGGTGGTATACTTCTGCGTAAACGTTGCAGAAAGAAAAAAAAAAATAAATAAAAAATAAAATAAAACAAAATAAGTAAAATAAAAAAGAAAAAAATAATTACGAATTAACTAGTTAACGAAACAACCATTTAGTTAACGATTTATCGAGTAGCCAAACGAAGCGAAAGATATCGTAAAAGTAAAACCCCCTTTCGGCCGAAATACCAAACGCACAAGTTTTCGCGGAATCCTTGAGCGATTCGCCAACCTCTGCGGGGATACCTACACTTCATTGTGCCTCTTACGAAATCTGCGTAGGAACGGCATTTTCAATTGGCAAGTTTTGTCGCAATTCTGCTAACATCGCGCTGAACGAAGAAAAACAAAATGGCGGACCAATTCACGATTCGTGTGAAGAAATACATGAGTAACCCCCTGCTGCGAAGGAAGCAGTTCGCCCTGGAAATATTACATCCCAACAAGGGCTCAATATCGAAGAAGGACGTAAAAGAAAAGTTAGCGAAAATGTACAAGCTGAACAATGTTAACACAATTGTACTGTTCGGATTTAAATCCCTATTCGGAGGTGGAAGAACCAAAGGGTTTGGCCTGATTTACAACAGCGTGGATGCTGTTAAAAAATTTGAAAAGAAATACAGACAAATAAGGGAGGGATTAATAACGAAGGTGAACAAACCAGGACGAAGGGCTGCCAAGGAATTGAAAAACCGAAGAAAGAAGGTATGCCTTTTTTTTTTTCTTCCCCTTTTTTGTGTGTGGATTTTTCCGTTTTTGCCTGACCAGGCAATATATTTTTTGCACATGTTCTGGCCCACCCACTGATTATTTATTTTTATTTATTTTTTTTTTTCCCCTCCACCAGGTACGCGGTACGGCCAAGACAAAGGTTTCAGGAGCGAAGAAAAAGTAAACGCATCGGCCCCCTCACTTTTGCGTATTCGTACTTGCAAAGTTTTGTGTTTCATTTCGATGAAGTTAAACAGTCAGTTGTTTATGATTTTTATTTTATATCTCTGTAATGGTCTTTTTTTTTTTCCTCACTGCACACTTCTTTTTTCTCCCCTCTGCTTTACCTCTAATGTTCACCATGACATGCTTACCTACTTGTAAAAACAACACGCCGCTGCACAAGCCGTTACGGCTTTCGACATCAGAAGCGACAAAACGAGAAAAGTAAAAGAAATTTTTAAATCGCAAATGTGGAGAGTACTTCCTCTTCGCGGTCAAAAAAAAAACATTACGCGTCGCGTTGCCAAAATGATGAAGTATCACAAAGTTCTGTTTCGCTTGAGAGGTCACGCTGCAGGGACTACCTTCTGCATTAAGGTTGATATAGTTGTTCCCTTTTTTGCCAAAAAAAAAATCCCCATAGTAAAGGCAACCCATGTTGCATGTGGCCAAACCAAATGGACGGACCATGCACATGCGACGACAGTCTGCTCACCCAAATGGTGCAAGCATTTGCTCGGAATTGTTCTTTCGTTTTTTTCCGCGTCGCTGCGGAGCAGTCCAGACGGAGCTTTACAAATTAAGTTCCCTTCCGGGTGAACAAGTTCGGAGGAAAAACAGAAAAAAAGAAAAAAAAAAAAACTCATCACAATGCAATGCACTGCGGTGGATGCTGCATAAAAGCAACAGTGTGTCTCCATCGCTGATATGGAGGATGACATTTCCACAAACAAGGGGCTATGAAAAAACTACGCAGAATTTGAGAAGCCGCTTCTTAAATTTGGTAATTGCATATTCAGGGGTGTCGTTAAGCTCCTCCGGTTTGCCCTCACTTTTTGGAATGCCCCAATCAATTTGCTCTGCACCGGTCTCTCTCCTCCTTTTGCTATTATCCGGGATCTGCGTGTGGTAGGAAGACAAAGCTAGCAGGATAATGATGTGCCAAAGAGAGTGCTTAAAAAAGGAGCGAATGTTCCCCTTGGAAGGGTTTCGAAAAATAGCCTGGAACTTGTAAAATATGTAAATATTTGGCAGTAGGGAGGTTAAAATATACATGTAGGACGTATACCCAACAAAAAAAAAAAAAGGTAATGATGATAATAGAATTAAGTAGGGTCTACACAACTTGGCTGTATATAATCCATTCTGGTTATCCTGCAGGGGGAACATTTTATATTTCCCTTTTAAATAATCGTCCTTATATAAGTAGGCTATCGAGTAGAAATGGGGAAACTGCCATAACAGCTGTGTAATGAATAGGATCCAGGGTTCGGGTACAAGTAAGTTTTGCGCCACTGCTGTGCAACCCATTAGAGTGGGAATCGAACCTACGATTGACCCTATGTGCGTGTTGTACGGTGTTCTCCGCTTTAAGGGAGTATACACACATGCGTAGAGCAATATGTTAAATACTCCAAGTAGAGCTGTCATGGGGTTATTCAAATGGTACAAGATTGCAAATCCAGTAATGGCTGTCAAAGTACCAAACATTTTTGCATTCCTCAAATTAATTTGGTTATTATTACATACCAGTGGTCTCCGCTTAGTCCGCTGCATTACTTTGTCTATGTCCCTTTCGATGATCTGATTAAACGTATTAGCGCTAGTGCTGCAAAGGTATACGCCCATGCCTAGGGAGGAAAATTCGGTTAAGCTAGACCCCCCCAGCATGAAATAACCAAACGTGCTACTTATGGTTACCCACAGAGTCAACTTAAATTTTGATAACTCGAGATAACTACTCAAGTGGGGGTAGATCCCTAGGTGGGTACTTCTACCCTTCTGATTGGTATGACCATTGTTTGTCTCCTGGAGTTGTTCCCCATTTTTTATCAATTCCCCAGCCGTGGCAGCTCCGCAGAAGGGGCTGCCTTCCGTCATAGGGGACCCATACCTTTTGCATTTTTCTCCTTCACACGTAAGGGCAATTAAACCTTCGTTGGTCGTCTCTTTCACTGGGTCGAATTCGACTTGGATGGACGCTGTCGCAGAGACAGTGTCTTCTTCCACCCTACCTGCCTTCTTAATTTTTACCATTTTTGCTGTATGGACTTTCATCAGATTTACCATTTTGGAGGCGCCATTGTACTTCCTTCCTCCACCATCTAGTGATAAATATTTTCTGTAAAAGTGTACTAAGCCTAGTTTGTCACTTCTGTTCGTTGTGTCCTTCCTCTCTATATGGCTGTCAGCCTCCTTACACGTATAGTAGTGTGTTCGACTATCACCGCAGAGGAACAACTTGCATGATCTGTTAATTGTAACGAACTTAGATCCCCCCGAATGAAACTCCTTCTTCCCTACATACGTCCTAAGTACACACCCTCTTCCAAGCATCGTTTTTTTTCTATCATTCCGTTAAAAAAAAAAAAAAAAAATGGGGGGCGGGGGGACGAAAATCGAAAAAGGGGGGCATTCTCCATCTAATGCGCCTGCTTTTATATCATGGTCGACCTAACCGTGCTGAATATGGTACGTATTAGCGGGGAGGCCGCTCAACCTTTCACAGGTGTAACTAGTTTGTTATTAAACGAGGACGCAGATCCTGTTTGGTATCCTCCTTCCCATGCTGTACATGCTCCTGAAAAACTGTGCGGCCAAGTACGTCGTGTAAGTTATGTAAATACGAGTAGGTAAAGTTATGGAGATTAAAAAAAAAAAATGGTGAACTGTTTGGAGAATTCTCTCCTAACGGGAACACTAACGGGGAAAATGAAATGGTATTAAAAAGGATCCGCGTTTTTTTTTTTTAAATTTGGTTAATTCCCCCCTTGTGGCTGCAAAGAGTGAGCATACTTCAATACATATGACGCGCGCATGGGAGCAGTGAAGTGCCTATATCAGGCTGATAACAACCCCCGAAGCGTAGTTTTACGCCCCCTCCCTATCAAATTTGCGCTAAGGTGAACTGCGCACGAAGCGCATCGTCAGGCAAACGACCCCCCATTGGGCACTCCTCCCACGCCTTGCTCGTTCGACGTTCCCTCAATTTTCGCCATCAAGAGCTTCGTACCATCTGGTATGAATGAAAAAGTACAAACGATCTGCGTGTAATTTTTTTTTTTTCCCGCAAGCCGATGTATATTCGTGCAGCAGGGAAAATGCGTCCCTTTTATCCGCGTCAGTTGCTTAGCAGCCAAAGTGGGGCGACTCATTTTTGTTGTTTCTGCTTAAACGAAACCTTTTTTTTCAGCGCCACATACTTTATTTGCTTTCCTTTTCCCCTTTTGTGGGCTCCAGAATAACTGCGTGGTGAATTTTTTTTTTTTTGCATAACTCGGTTGGAAGTAGCGAATGAGAACATTTCTTGTGCCCCTTTGCGTTCCCGTCGCTAACCGACATTGACAGCAGGGCATATGTGTATGCCTTTAACTATGTAATCCCCGTCCAGTGGTAAAAACGGCAGAAGGTGTTCATTTTTTTGGGAGACGGGCCATCTGAAGGAACTCGCGGCGCACGCCCTACCACACACGCGGCGCAGCTGGGAGGCGCCACTCAGCTGGGAGGTACCCCGCAACGGACGCGGCTCCGCTGCAGTATATCAAACCATTGTGGTGGCTAGCAAAAGTGTACAATGGCGTCGATCGGGAGCGCGGAAAAAGCAGCGTAGCGTGACCATTTCGTCAGCGTGATAGTTCACCATTTCATTTTGCTTCCCTTTTAAGCGTTACGCGGAATGGCCACCTCGTGCGCTAAGTCACTCGTGAATTCGTGAAGGCAGAGCCTCCCAGATAGTCACAGATCAAAGTGTTACGCACAATGCTTACACGAGGCCCCGTATTTTTTACTTCCACCATGGCGAATGAGAACATATGTATTGTATGCTTCGTCTTTCGATTGATGCACAGACAAAATGTGTGTGCAAAAGAAGAAAAAAAAAAAAACATTAAAATGGCTGTCAATTCATTTCACTGCTTGGTTAACAGTGTAGTAGATTTTTATCAAACTGGGGAGTTCATTCGATGGTTCAACCCCATGTGGTGTGTGCATCGCTGGTGTAAAGATAGCAGATGGTGGGTAGGAAACACGGTGAAGGGTGGTGGTGGTTCTCACCTGGGATGAAGTGTAAGTGGTTATTCACCTGCATGGTTCATATTTTATTTATTTTTTTTTTTTTTTTTTCTACGCACAAACCTGTACACTTCAAAAAAAAA
>NC_020403.1:578248-585273 GCF_000321355.1 Plasmodium cynomolgi strain B
GAACAGAAATGCACAGCTATGCTCCCCCCAAAAAAAAACAAAACAGCCACATGCGATTTTGCGGAAGTCTATCCGTTAGGTGCCCTTCGAAGAAAAGTTCGCTTCGCTTCGCTTCTCTTCTCTTCATTTTGACCGATCACACGGGGGGTAAAACTTCACACAATTTCGCCAAACGGAGCGTTAACGTGAAATGGTTTTATTTGACACCCTTTTTGCTGATACACACACGCACGTCGGACAGGAATACGCATAACGTTTTACCCTTTGACGTTAAAAAAATATGCGTTTTCTTGATGGTAAGGACAGACCACCTCTATCGGTTGAGGCGCAGAAAAGAAATGCAATTAACAGAACGGGGTGAAGCCAAATAGGCTACCTTTAAATTGCCAACATGGAGCCACGGTGATGAAAAAGGTGACCGCCCACAAAAGGGAGTAACAAAATGTGTATTAAGTGTATAAACAAAGTACGCATCCAAGTGTGTGTATTTAAATCCGCCCTGTGTACGCTTCTGCGTAGGCATAAATATATGTTCGTACAAATGGGTCATTCACGGTGGGGTTAAAAAATGTGCTTCTCTTAGCCGTTTGGTCCTGTTCATGGGAGATACTTCACCCGTATTGTATAAAGGTTTGCCGGCCCCATTTAACAGTCATTCGTTTGTTTATTTTCCAGGCGCGATTAATGTGACACCCAGGGGGGGAGGTGCACAAAATTATGTGCATATGCCTTATGCGAAATGTACACAACGTGGGAATGTTAACTTAACACAGCCATGTGGGAGAAGGCAAAAAAGGAGTGTTTTTTTTTTTTTTTTTTTTTTCCTCCTTTTAACATTTTTCCTTCTTCTGACTGAGTTGTCTGTACGGGAGGGGGCAAACATTTTTTCGTCCAGTGGAGCTCAAAAAAATAAAATAAAATAAAATAAAATAAAATAAAATAAAAGGGACACGCGAAACGTGAAGCACAGAAAAAAGGAGGAGGTAGCACAAATGGCACTTTCCACTACTACATACATTTGCCAACATATGCCATTTGACACTTTTTTTTTTCTTTTGGCGCGTTTCTCTGCCAGTCCATGGGGTGTTATACATCACTTACACGTATATGTGTAGTTATTTACATGTAAGAAGGCTTTAAAAAGGTTTCCCCCAAAATTGAAATTTTTTTTTTTTTTTTTTTTTTAAATTTCTGCCAATTTTATAACTCAATATGCATGCGAGAAGGGGATTTTTTTTTTTTTTTTATTTTTATTTTTTCAAATTACATAAACACAATTAAAACGAAAAACCCCTTTAAAACATATTTCGCTTTTTCCTTGCTTTTTTTTTTTTTTTTACCCTCCATATGTATATTTACCTGTATATATATATACCAACGCGTTAGCATTTTAACATACGCATTTTTCATCATACATGACACCCTGTACATTATTGATACGCGGGTTAACCATACGCTTGAGAAACGTACGTACTGACATTAGCATGCATATTGACATACGTGTAGTTATTTGCGCTTACCCTCTTGTGTAAAGTTTATGTTGTTGGACCATTTCTCCTTTTCGCCATCTGGCCACTCCACCATCTCTGCTGACCGTTCATAGTCACCACTCGTTCATCGCACGTTCAACTCTCGCTACTCGTGCCCCCTCCCAATCGCAGCGTTACAATTGCATAAGGGCTCCCTCCTCCTTTTCGCTCGCGAAGCTTAGCAAAGAGCATCCAACATTATCACATTTTAACCCACTTTATCTTACTTTTTTTTTGTTCCGAAAATGCGACCATGTGATCCCAATTCAGCTTTTTTTGGGTTTATGGGGATCGCCGCGTCCTCCATCTTTTCGAGTAATCCTTTTTTTTTTTTTTTTTTTGGTTGAAAAGGAATTCACTTCTGCAACGCCAATGCATGGATGTGGTTTTGCAGCCACCTGCGTGATCAAGTTGTGCATCTTCAGTTCCCAACGTTGGGGGGACTAATTTTTGCCGACCCCATGCTGTACTCTGTCTTTCCCACACACACCCCTTGTGCATACTACTATGTGCAGTATTGACATGCGTGAAAAATTATGCACACTGTGCATGTAAATTGTTTCTTTGTTCATTCCTTTTCACCTCCACTCCTTTTCACCTCTACTCCTTTTCACCTTTGCTCCTTTTCACCTGTACTCCTTCTCCCCCCCTTTCCTTTTGCAGATCTCGGGGCCGCCTATGGAACGGCGAAAAGTGGCGTAGGGGTGTGTAGCGTTGGTGTCATGAGGCCCGACTTAATCATGAAATCGATTTTGCCTGTGGTTATGGCTGGTGTGCTTGGAATCTACGGAATCATTATGTCTATCCTTATATATGGAAAAAGTTAGTGGCACACACACAGCGATGCATCAACGAGGGGTGTGCGCACGGAGTGGCGAACAATAAGATTCACACGCGTTAGGGCGTTGGGCTAGTTGGAGGCGATCTGCTGCTGTTAGCCCCTACGCAGAGATGCACACGGGCGCAAGTGCACACCCATGAGTATACCTACATCCCCCCCAAACCCTCTTTTTTTTTTCCTCCCGACAGTGGCCCCCGCGGCAGAATATTCTACTTTTTCCGGATACACTCACCTGTCGTCTGGACTCATAGTAGGACTGAGTTCATTGGTAAGGAGCAGATTTTTCGAAATGTTTGTTCTGCGATGTATACATAAGGGTGTACTTTTCCATTCCATTACAACTATGCCATTATGGCAGTGTGGCGTATCGGATCAGTGGATCCCCTAAGCGAGGAGAACACGTGAGCCATCTTTTTGTTTTTCCTTTTTCACCCCACCTCTCCTGCAGGCCGCCGGACTGGCTATCGGAATTGTTGGTGACGCTGGAGTAAGAGCCAATGCGCAGCAAAACAGATTATTTATTGGAATGATTTTAATTCTTGTCTTTTCGGAAACCTTGGCATTATATGGTGAGAAGAGCTGTGCGGAGTTGTCTGCGATGGATGTCTGACAAGAACGGGGTGGCGTGCATGTGCATGTTACGTGGGTGTTTTTTTTCCGACCTATTCCTTTGCACTCTTAGCTGTGCGTTCACCCGCCCTCCACGCATATGCGTTCGCTGTTCCGCAGTATGCTCCCCACACATACGCATAGGCATACGCATGCACATCTGTGCCTTATTCGCCCGTCCGCTTTCTTCCCCCCCCCCCCGCAGGTTTAATTATCGGCATTTACATCTCCATCTCCGACACTCCGAAGCTTTGTGATTCCTATGCAACCACTTAGGATGTCCCAATTTTTATTTATTTTACGTGTTCCTTTTTTGCGGGAAAGTTCCCCTCCCCCTTTTTTTTTTTTCTATCATGCATGCGATTCGCCCCATTTATCACGCGCATCAACCATAAGGCATTAACCATCAAGTATGAAACATCAACCATGAACCTCCGTTTTTTTTTTTTTTTTTTCCTTTTTTGACGTTAAACGGGATAAGCCATACATGCCACATAATTAAGTTGACAAAGGAAAGTGCAGGGGTTCGCTGCACGGGAGGCGGTTATGTGCGCGAGCTTCCATTTTTTGGTGCACGTTGAGCGGGGTGCGTGCGTGTAGGATGAACGAGGACGAGTCGGAACGGCGGCGCAGCTAAGCAACGCAGCTAAGCAACACGACAAGTAACGCTGCCAAGCAACGCAGCTAAGCAACACGCCAAGTAGCGCTGCCAATCAACGCCGCCAATCAACGGCGCGTTGAGCGCGCACCCCCTTGGAGAGGATGCCCATTTTAAACCAGCGTGCCTATTTTTCACCATACGCGCGAACAGAGTTACAGTCTTATTCATGACGCTTATGTTTTTTTTTTACATGTGTGTACATATATATATGCATGGCTTTTTTTTTTTTTTTTTTTCTTCCCATTTTATATGCCCAAAATAACAGTTCTTAAAAAAAAGTGAAAAATTATTAAAAAAAAGAACAGCAGAGTGAAGTTGGGGGACTGCATTTTTTTTTTTCTTCTTTGCAGCTGAGTAGGGAATGGGAATAGGGGGTCCCCTTTTGTGTCTGTAAGTCTCTCCCAACTCCCCCCAGGTAGACTCCCCCGCTGCATGCAGGCAGTTAGAAAATGTACCTGGCGAGGTTTTTACAGTTATGCCTGGTTTCCATAGCAACGGGGCCCTTTATCTTGGTTGCCTTAAGTTTGTTCTTCGATATAATGACAAAGGCATTGTCATCGAATTTGATGTAACTGCCATCTTTCCGCTTTGTTTCTTTTTTTCTTCGAACGATGATTCCCTTGGGAGTTTTTTCCTGAATGGTGCAATCGTTTGTTTTGTCTCGTATGGAAACCCGAATTCGATCTCCTATTTTTCCCGTGCCCCATTTGTTCTTTCCAATTCCGATTATGCATGCTTTGATGACTCCGCTGTTGTCTGCGCTTCGGACGATGGACTGTCTCCAAAGTCCGCTTAGGACCTGCGTCAGTTGCATCCTTCGGAGGGGGTGCTCAGTTTGGTGAAGGGGTACACAGGGGTGTTTTCCTACATGGGCTTAAGTCTGTGCTTAAGCGCATGCGTAGCTTGTGGGCGTTCCCCTTTACCAACTCATGTGCTTACTACCCTTCAAACGGGCCGCCAAAGGGACCCCCGCGCACCCTTCTCACCCTGCGCACAAATGGGTAAACCCGCCTTTGTTATCTTCGCCACGGTCGTTTTGTTTGCACTCCCCGCTGTATCCCTTAGGACGTATGGATGGGTTATGCTGATTTCCCCCTGCCCAGCTGTTTCGAACGTGCACCTGCGCAATGGCGTGTGTGGAGGGGTACGCTCATGGGAAAAAAAAAAAACAGGGATGACTTTACTCCGCGTTGACCTTCTTAACATGGGGAGAAAAACCAAAAAAACACAAAAAAAAAACACAAAAAAGAAACACAAAAAAGAAACAAAAAATTTTGGAAAGCGTAGTGGGCTCATCGCCGCAAAGTCGAAACGGTTCGAGTGCAGCTCCGCGTCAATTTGATACCCGCAACGGCAATGAAGAAATTACGACCCAACATGAGCATGCGAAAGGTATGCGACACTTTTTGAGCACAATTAAGGAGCTTCTTTTAGGGGTTCATGAGGTCGCTTCTTCCCCATGTTCGCTTCGTTTAAATGGAACAAATTTTATGCCTTGCCCTTAGCCGCTGGGGCTAAAAGAGGAGTGAGTGCTACACTAATTTGGGTACCTCCAATTAGTTGGCTAACCATCATGTCACTTTCGTTGCATGTATGTGTGCATACTCTGAGAAGCACCAAGTGGAGTGAATAGTAAAAAGGTTACTTCTGTGCTGTGCAGATTTTTGTTACCACTATGGTTACACACCTTGGTGTTCGGCTGATACGTAGCCCTTTTTTTATAAGCGATGAATTGAACAAAATGGAAACGACTCGAGCCGTTTTTAAAAACCGTTACACTGTAAAAATTGCATTATCGTGGTGGAGACTGCTCCAGGGGGGGGGAGGACACAACGTCGATTAACTCCTTCCCCAGAATGAACACAATGTGTAGATATGTTCATCAAAATGTACGGCGATGTAGGGGTGAGGTAGGCAAACAGAAATTTGCACAATCCAAATGAGACGTCCACCCAGTCGAGTGCAACAAAATGGAGGATACATTCCTCATGGGGGAAATTTCCCCAGAAGACATTTTTTTTTTTTTTTTCCCATACTTGTCATTTAAAACCTTTTTTTCATTTTATCCCGCGGGTGGCTACTCCTAGTGGTAGACTTCACATCAACTGGGCGAAGGTACTGGGAGGCCTCCCCCTTTTGGTTCTCCATGTACGTCTTCATCACATCATCAGCTGATACATGTTTCTCCCCCTTGGCAAAAACGGCAATGTCGCCCGTGTGGGATTGCTCCTCCTGGTTGCTATCCCCATCGATGGGTGTCAGATATAAGGCACAATACTTTTCATACAGGGGGCGATATTTTCCCTCATAATTTCTCCTCAACGATTGGAGGGAGTCCTCTAAGGCATCCCGTTTAATAACAACAAATTTGTTGTTTAATATGGTACCACTGAAATTGTGAGGTAAAAAAAAAAGCGGCTTATCGAGTATGTGGTCATGGGTTTGTGGGTGCCCCCCACCATCACCACCATAGTCGCCCTCATCATGGAGGTCATCTCCCGTTCGCACAACATCCTTTAACGTCCTATTTGCAATTTCTTCATTTTTTTTTTTCAAATTTGCAATTTCTACCTGACTCAGTTCAGGCAATTTTAACTTGGATAAATAATTATACTTCTCCAAAGCGGGCAAATTACAGATGTATTTGTGGACTTCTTCAGACATGTTCCCCCAAGCATGTACCTGCTTCCTCCATTTTTTCATTTCTTTATTCCACTGGGACAAGCTGAGATTCCTGTTAATACGCGGAGTCTCGGGGTGCCAATCATTTTTCATATCTTTTCTTCTCTCCTCTTTTGGAATAGCATTGATATACCTCTCATACGATATTAGCCTTTTGGTCAAATTGATGTTTTTAATTCTTTGGTTAATTTGCGCTTGACTCAGTTCATTTTTCAGGCCCCGCGATTTGTTCCTCTGGAAGCTCACCTTGTCCTGCATGGCGCCTTTCCAGTGGGGCAAAGCAGACAGTGGGCACGCCCAAGTAGGTACATGCGCAAATACGTGCGTGTGTGTGAGTGTGTGCCTGTTCTTTGAAAGACGAGCGTGTTTAGCCGACTTTTGACTGTTTGCTAAACCATGCTCCTTTCTTTCTTTAAAATTGTGCGTTTACCCTCGGGGTGGAACATGGGCAAGGCGTTCAGGGTAACTCCAAATTGGGTTTAAAAGGGCGTTTTACCTTTCACAACAATCATTTTGGTTTGCCACACTGTGGCCTCTCAGCCAGTTGGCCAATTAGCCGCTCAGCCCCATTTGTTTTTTTTTTTTTGTCGTTTTGTTTTTTTTTTTTTTTGTCGTTTTGTTGTTTTTTTTTTTTGTCGTTTTTGTTGTTTTCTTCTTACCTTTTTTTTGTGTATCCCAGCTGTGTCGAAAAAGGAGGCAAAAA
>NC_020403.1:585433-586418 GCF_000321355.1 Plasmodium cynomolgi strain B
CTAAAGTGATGCTTTTCGGGTGAACTGAGAAATAAGGACCGTTCAGCTTTATGTTTGGGGAATGGTGTGGAGAGAACCCCGCGCTGGTGCGACTTCTAAGTGTAGTGACATCATTTTGTGCACTTTGCAGCCACACGAATGGGATTTTTCCCTCCTGTCCAGCCGCTAATCATTTTATGAACATCAGCTAGGAGAAGGCTTATCCCCTTGTTAATGCGCATAAGGGACAAAAGTAGTTAGAAGGGGCTTCAAAAAGGACGCGGCTCCTACCCCCGATCTGCGCGCAGTTGTGGCTTTCCTCATCACCACATGCAGGAAAAAACGGAAACTTTCAAGCACTTCACAATTTCGTTCTCATGAAATGGTTAAGCGGCGGAACGACATTTTTGCTGCCCAACTTGTTCACCATTTGTCAAAAGGGCAGACGAAGGCAATATTCCAATTTTGTTCCTCCTGGAAAGCTAATAAAAGCCGGGGATTCCCACTCTGTGTGTATTCTTTTGTATACATGCACACGTAAGCGCAAATGCCGCACTCCTACCTGTGGTCTGTCCACGCGGAGGGGCAGCTATCCACACATGTGCACACAATTCACAAAAGGGTTCACTTCAAAATGGACAACTTTTCCAAAAAATTGTACTATTCGTGCTGGAACCCATGCTAAGAGTTGCAAAGCAAAAGTGGCACGCAAAGTGAGAAAAAAAATGCGTAGCATTTCGTCCGTTAAACTAAGCGCACATGTCCACACATGCATAGAAAAAGGAAAACGTGCAAACAGGAAGCCATTCTCCGCGAGCGCACATGCACATGTGCAGCCGCTCTACCGTTTTGCAGCTAACTGGTGGCTTGTCGTTAAACAACACGTTCTGCTACGCTCCTAAGCGCATATCGCTTCTCCTTGCGAGAGGCCAACAAAAATAGAGGCATGTCTAAACAAGCGTCGGTAGCACTCTCAGTTGTAGTCAACTAGCCATTTTTTTTTTTT
>NC_020403.1:586448-587461 GCF_000321355.1 Plasmodium cynomolgi strain B
AAAAAAAAAAAAAAAAAAAAAAAGAACTTTTTTTCTTTTCAAAATTAATAAAATGGTGTAATAAATAAACATTTTATTTTAAAAAAAATAAAATAAAAAAAAAATAAAATAATAGCTATTTTTATTTTTCATTTTTTCCTAATACTTTTTGCAACACCTACAAACAACCACAAAATAACATGTGTTATGAAGTGTCCCTTTTTAGTTACATTTTTTGTTCTTTCCCCAACTAAGACAAAATTGAACAACAAAAGGATTAACGAATCAATCCATCTGAAGAATGCTTGCTTTCCTCCTTGCGTTTTAACGCGTTAAAAGTTATACCATCCATCACTCACCACGCATAGCACATCACTCGTTTTTACCCCATTTCGATAATTCTCTCCTCTCATATCTACGGAGGGGTAATAAAAACTCACACATCACGACAAACTTTTTGAGCGCTATCTCTTTATGCCAACTCGTTAAGTCCATTTTTTCACGCCAACTTTTTTATACCTACTCTTTTGCCTCTACGCCAACACTTGCGCATATATCCCTTTCGCTTTACATATTTTTACTACCCACAATGGACTCCGCAAACTCGCCCGATAAAGGTAACAACCGCGACAGAATGGAGCATGAACCTTCATTACACGCCATTTCATTTTTACATGCTTCCTCGTTCACGGATAACCGCTTCTCCCGTGTTTTCTTCCCTCTTGATGGACTCATCCGCAGATAACGTGGGCTCCTCGCAGGGAGGTGCATCGGACACGTCGGGCAAGGAGCAGAAGGCGGACGCGTCTAAAGGGTCTTCCAACTCGGCCAAGCTCGAACCAGCGGCCGAATCGGATAACCCCGCTACATCAGACGCCTTATTCATGGGAAACATGGATACTGCTACTATCGGCACAGACGACGACAAAGCAAACAAGTACAGAATGTTTATGCAGAATTCTAGCGACGAGTACACAATTCAGCAGATGGAAAAGTTTCTAAAGTAATCCCCCCCTACACACACGCACACAAAA
>NC_020403.1:587521-592493 GCF_000321355.1 Plasmodium cynomolgi strain B
ATAATGGAACAAATGGGATTTATAGAAACAGCTATAGTTCTATTTATGAGTGTGTATAGCACTGGACTGCTATTTGAGTCTCCTTTTTTTTTTTTTTTTTGTCCCCCATTTGGTACCTCTCTATGTGGCATTCCTCTCTCCGTGTATTACCACATGTTGCTTCTTCCCCTTTTGCAGATATGGGATTTCAGATAATGGCATGAGGATGCTGACGACGGATACCTGCACGTGGTGAGTTTTTTGTGTGCACACATGGCTGGGTGTTGGGTGGAGCACGCGCCCCTTCTCTCCTCGGCCATATACCTAGTTGCGCAGATTAGCAGATACAAACGCGTGTACATTCGCACCTTTTTCCTGCGGATATCTGTGCATTTTACCGATTCGTTTTCACATTCTGTTTCGCATGGACACACCCTTTGCAGGGTCTACGATTACTACAAAACGACCAAGACGTCTACTCCAAACTTGAAGGAATTCACGCCGGGAACGACCGTCGACTATTACTACTACTCGACTCCCTTTCGCACACAAATTGGGAACATAAACCTTGTCATGATGCATAGTCAGGTGAATTTTGGAGACGGAACTGCCGCTCCCGCAGATAGGGCTTTCAAGATGAACGAGATAACACCCGAAATGATGAAGGCGGCAAAGGTGAAGGCTCGCGAGTATAAGAATGAGTGCATCGACTGGATTTAGCTAACTGGGGGAAGTACAAGCGAGGTAGGGCAAGGTGAGTAAGTTGTTCCTTCTTCCACCCTTCCTCCATCACACTTTCCTCAATTTTTTTTACGCACCATTTGTGTCCCCCTCTAAAATGGAGCACTACTCCGCATGGACATCAAAATTGGTTGCCTCCTTTGATTTGGTCGTTAACTACAAAGGGCTTCACTGAGCCTTAGGCCGACCTACTCATCCAAAATTTTTTTCCTTTTTTTTCGATTTTTTTCTAACTGTACCGTTTCGCTTCTCTGCGTTCGGCGTGGTGGCTGTCCTGCCCATTGTGGACGCTTCACCCCTTATCCGTTTTTTCGCTTTATTTTTTCGCCTCAGTTTTTCGTCTTACTTTTTCGCCTCAGTTTTTCGCCTTACTTTTTCGCCTCAGTTTTTCGCCTTACTTTTTCGCCTCAGTTTTTCGTCTTACTTTTTCGCCTCAGTTTTTCGCCTTACTTTTTTGCTTCACTTTTTTGCTTCACTTTTTTGCTTCATTTTTTTGTTTTATTTTTTTCCGTGCCCCCTGCGCAACGCCCTCGACTTGCACGGGGGAATGAATACCTTTTAAGGAATGTCCCAAACTTGGCTATTTAAAAAATAATAAAAATAAAATATATGCATATATACACATATATATATGTATTCCCCATCCGTGTCTTCAATTTTGTTCGAAAAGTCACTACTGGTTGGTGGGCTAATCGGTAGGAAGCTCGATTTGGAGTGCTCAGCTTCGTCCCCCTGGTCACGTTGTCCTTCTCGACGTACGAACAGCGAGAGTGTGCATTTTATGTAGAAGAAGCTAGGGGGTGGGGTGCGCCATAAAATCAGCCAATTGCGCAGTGGCGCAGTTAATTTCTTTGCTGCCTTCCTCTCGGTGAATCGTCAAGGCAAAAGGGTTTACTCTTTTTTTCCACCTGCTGTGTGAGTGGGTTTTTGCTGTGATTGTCTAGTGTACTTACACGTAATTTGTATTTTATTTTACTTATGTATTTTTTTGCTTTTTTTATTTTTTTTTACTTTTGTTCCTTCTTCACGATTAGCAATAAATGGCACGAGCGTATTGGAAGTGGACGGGGAATTCACCCCCCATCCCTTCCCCTTCGATTACTCCTTTAGAAGATAACACCGTTCCACGCACATTTGCAAATACGTCCGTTCCTATTCTGTCCTTGGTTAAATGTTCACCTGCACGTGTTCATATACTTCGGTAAGCACATTATGTAAGTACACTCTGTTCGCACATTGCAGCATAGAATAGCAAAGCATCGATAGGACTTGTTCGTAAAAAAAAAAAAAAAGATAAGATAAAAGAAGATAAAAGAAGAGAAGACAAGACAGGATAAGACGAGACAAGTGCCACCTCGCTGGAGAAGTGCCTTCCCAAAGTGTGGCTCCCCCGTTTGTTCCGCTCCCCCCATTATTCAAGATGGCCCACCTGCTTTTCTTCGTTTTGTTCTTTTTTGTAAATCTGCTGCTGCCTGTCATTTATTGTGAGAAGGGTGAAATTTTACCATTTGGTGAAATTCTCTCCAGCGTTGCAGACATAGCCAATGTGATTACACCCCAAAAGGAAAACGCGTCTGTTGATCCCGTGGCTGCATCTATCAGCAGGATCAACTTGAAAATAGTCCCATCCAAAAAGTTGAGCATCACAAAAAATGATTTGATGTTCCTCATGTCGGAGATACGACAGGAAATTAGGAGACAGGTGAGAGATACCAAGTTGAGTAGTGCAAGAGGAGGAGTTGTGGTGCACACTTAGTCTAACTTGAAGCAATCACCTTTTTTTTTTTTTTTTTTCTCTCCTTTTTTTGGGGTCTCCTTTGCAGATTAGCACCCTGGAAGGTGCGTCGAGCAAATCGCACGAGAGGGGGAAGCCTCGCAAAATGACGGCGAAAAAGCGAAATGGCTGCGAAAAAGCAGAATGGCCGTGAAAAAGCAAAATGACGGCGAAAAAGCAGAATGGCCGCGAAAAAGCAAAACGTGCGCTTTCGCGAGAACATCCACTCACAGGTCTTCTGATTTTCCCTTGCACTCAGACGAGCTCGAGGAAAAGGAAAGAATGAGAAAAAGGTCCTCGTCCCTGTGGACAAATAGCCATTCGGCTGTTTACTCCCCTGAAGAGAGTGGTACTGCCTAATGCGCGCACGCGAGAAACCAGCAGTTCGTCACTCAGGGTGTCACTACTTTGGACACCTCTCCTCGCTACGTTCACCTTTTTGTTCCCTTTTCCCCGAACCCCCCTTTTAACAAACATCCCTTTTATGCTTCCTGTTTGGAATACTCAGTGGATGATACTCAGGAGGTAAGTTACCGGTTGCTCATTTTTCAGATGGAGACAGGGGAGAGAACCATGCAGTGAATTAGAATAAGACTTTACAGATGGGTGAGAGGTGCCCATGTTGTGGCATGCTTGTGTGTGGGGGGCCTACCCTTGGTAGGAGCAGCCATAACGGGCAAATATGCATGTGCATTTATATGTACATATTATGTATACATATACTTATATGTGTATATTTTTTTTTGGCAGATGGATAGCCTGGAGGAGGAGGAACGAGAAGAAATCGAAAATATGCTGGACTCCCTAAACACGGTAGGAGTACCGACGCGCATTGGGCGAATTGCCTTTTTGTCCAGAAAAGGGACAGCGTCAAAAGAGGGTGCACCAAGTGTCTGCACCAAGTACCTGCACCAAGTGTCTGCACCAAGTACCTGCACCAAGTACCTGCACGAACTATCTGCACTAACTTACCTACCCAATGGCCTCGCAACCCTAAACCATTGCTTCCATCTCAGCTGGACAAGGAAGACCACACAACGCCGAAGCAAAGCACATCATACAATGTACAAATTGGCGGTGAGGAAGATGAGGAGGATGCTCAAAATGGTCGAACCAAGGGTACACGGTTCAGTCAGAAGACCCTGCGAAATGGTATTGCTGCTTGGCGTAGATTAGTTGGCGTGGATTTGCCGTCGTAGATTTGCTGTCGCAGATTTACTGTCTCAGATTTGCTGTCTCAGATTTTCTGGCGTGCTTTTTCTGGCGCCGCTGTTCCCACACCTTTGCGCGTTTCTGCCCCGTGCATCGGCTGGCTTGCCTTCCTCCTACATCATCACCCTCGTACCTTTTCCTTCTTCCCCCTCATCCCCTTCTTCCCCTTCAATCTGCCGCTCTTCGAAACTAGGCCCAATAACAAGACGATGAATGAGCAATTGGTGTGTAGCCATAACGGTCACCCGTGGACACGGAAGAATAATTGTTACATTTTTGTTACATTTTTGTTATTTTTTTTTTGTTTTTTTAATCAAACTGAGTGATGCGTGAGGGGCAAAAGACGTGCAAATGGAACGCGCCTATTATTTTTTTTTTTGTTCTTCTGGCAATAGTGAAGCACAAAGCGTGCCTTCTTTGTCTGCACATGTTCATATGTATATACACATATATGTACATATATATGCGAGCAGATATGTGTGTGCCCCTTTTCTCCGTGGCAAGGGGCTGCGGATCGAGGACAGTCACCTGTCGCTCTGAGCAGTTCTGCTTGGGGCGAACGGAAAAGTAGCAGTTGTTGCCCCCTGGCTTAACCTATATTTCTGCGCAGAGATGGCCCTTTGCCTTGCAGCTTGCTTTGCAGTTTGCCTTGCGGTTTGCTTTGCGGTTTGCCTTGCAGCTTACGCTTATGCTTACGTTTGCTATTCCTTTTCCGTTTTTTTTTCTTTTTTTCTTTTTTTTATTCTGCCCAGCACACGGCGCAAATTCGCGCCTGAGGACACACACCCCATGTGTAAAAAAATGTTTCACCTTTGATGGTGCTAATAATATGGGGTTAAAAATGAACCACAATTTTGATCGTCGTCGTACGTCATGAAGGAACTTAAGGAGAGTGCCTAAATGATACACCCATGTGGAGCAAATCCACAGCGGAGTTGTTCGTTGTGGTCTGCCTCCCCAAGTTGTTTAACTTGTGAGGGAAAAGAAAATGGTTTTTTTTTTTTTTCTTTCTTTCTTTTGCTATTCCAGTTTGCATTTCCTCAGAAAAAATGCTTTACTGCTGTTGTGCTGGTGGCCAAATGAGACAGACTCTGTTGGCTGGGAATGTTCGCAGCTCATTTTTGCAGCAACTGCGTTGTTTTGAGCGACATTTACCCGTCCCCTTCGCCATTACTTGTTCGTTTTTTGCTTCATTCTTTATAATTTCTTTTTTTTAACTTTTTTTTTTTAGTGACCCATTTTACGCAGTTTCAACGGGGGGGATGT
>NC_020403.1:602593-631609 GCF_000321355.1 Plasmodium cynomolgi strain B
AAAAAATCAGTAGGAGGGTCGCGTGCGCCTCGGGGGAGGTAACAAAAAAAAGGAAAAAAAAAAAAAAAACACACATATGTACATACATATATTTGCATATATATTTATATGTGCATACATCTAGACGTGTGACGACGGGGCAAAATTGGAAAAAAACGAAAAGTGAAAAGGGGGCGGTAACCCTGAATGCCAGTCGAGTGGGCACCTGACTGGGAGATAAACGGCATCCGTTCACCGCAACACTTCATGGCAACTCCTCGCCGCTACTCTCCATGGCAACTCCTCACCGCGCGACCGGGCGAAACTTGGTGAGCTCGCGCAGGAAGGGGTGGATGAACTTTTTCCGTCGTCTCCGGGAGTCCCTGCGGATGGTCGTGGCCTTGGGGTGGACGTTCCAAACCATGATGGTGTGGTCATCCGAGGCGGATACCATGTAGGGGAACTTGGAGCTCGCGAGGGGCCATATAGCAATGCTGACAGTGGCAGCGTGTCCATTTATCACATCTAGAAGAAATCCCTTAGTTTTGTGCCAAATGTAAATTAAGCTATCCTCACTGCCGCTAATAACATAATCTTCTTTCTTCCCCCCGAAAGTGGAGTGTACGATGAACCTCCCCTGTTTGTGTCCTCGATATGTCTGAATAATATACCTATGTTTCACGTCCCATAATTTTACAGTGGGTCTCTGATCAGCTATGTTCACCAGGATATGATTATACAAGCTAGAAGCACACACAGATGTGATGGTATCATATTCAGGTAAAATATATAGCTCCTTTTTTATAGCAAAATCTATCACACGTACATTTTTATCTGATGGAACTGCAATCAGGTATTTCTCATTGTTGGTGAAAACAAAATTCTGTATCCTTGTGCTAAAGGACCAAGCGTAGACAACTGAAAAACCCTTCAGTTCTTTATTCAACTTGGTGCAATATATTTTTTTGTCGAATGCAGATGATATGATCGTAGAATCGTCTTTTGACCAGTATATCGACGTGATAGGCCCGTTGTGCATTGTCAGGCTCAATTTTTTTTTATTACTTTTTGGACTCCAAATGATGATATTGGAGTCGTTAGAACCGGACACTAGGTACTTACTGTTGTGACTCCATATGACATAACTCACTCCATCCACGTGACCATTCCATTCCCTTAGTTTGTTAAATGGGTAAAGTCCCTTCCATAGAATTATGCTCTTATCTTTGCTTGCCGAGGCAATGTACTTTCCATTTTTCGATACATTTACATACCACACCTCGTCCTTATGACCTTGCAAAATTTTGATACAATAGTATGGCAGCTTTATTTTTTTACATTGGTGATTTTTTAGCAATGACAGGGTAAACGTTTTTCTTTTTCCAGCCTCCTCACAGATGCCGTTATGGGTCCCGTCTTGTCTGTTAATTTGCTTTTTTCTTTCCTCTCGCACTTTTTTTTGTTTTTCTTCATGTTTCCCCTCCTGACGCACGTTGTGGTAATCCTGACCCGCTTGCAAGTGCAGTGTCTCATCTGCACCGTTGCATCCTTCAAGGGTTGCCCTGTCCCCCTTTCTAGTACCTCCTTCAGTTTCATTTCCCCCATCGTGTGGGATTACGAATCCCTTCTCCTGTGCATTAACAAATCCGTCATTCAAATTAATCACATTTTTAGCACTCGATATGTTACTTCCTTGCTGTATTTTGTGTTTTCCAACAATGAGCTCACTTGTACTTTTCCCCAGTATGACCTCTCCCTTCTGCTGTTCGCTTGTGGATCCGTTCAGGGTGCATATTTTGGGTCCGCTGCTCGCAATCTTCGCGTACTTTCTGCATGCCGTGGACTTGGCTTTTTTCAAGATGGCTTCCTTCAGGCAAGGGAAGGGGTTGGCGAACAGTGTGGTCGCGCTGGTCACCTTGGCATTCATACCAGTATTAGCACTAACATTCGCGCTGACATTCGCGCTGTCGCTCGTGCTTTCTCTCGTGAGAGACGTGTGGACATTCTCGCCTGGCGCGAAGCCCGCCTCCACTGCTTCTCTCGGTAGCAGCGTGCACTTGAGCTTTGTGCTTTTTCTTACGGGCTGGTCACTGGTCACGTTAAACTGATTTTCCCCTACGAGTTCATCGTCCCACAGGAGGGTTGTTGTGTTAATATAGTTGCCTGGCTTATCGGGCGGCGGCTCGTTCGGCAGCGTTTTGTTTAGCGGCGTTTTGTTTAGCAGCGTTTTGTTTAGCAGCGTTTCGTTCGGCAGCGCTTCGTTTAGCACCGTTTCGTTCGGCAGCGCTTCGTTTAGCACCGTTTCGTTTAGCACCGTTTCGTTCGGCAGCGCTTCGTTTAGCAGCGTCTCGTTGGAGGTAAGCTCGCAGGGAATGCCCTTGTCCGCTCCCGCGTCGTCTAGCCTGACATAGGCGTCTGACCCTGCCAAGTCTGCACGGCCACTCTTGGGATTCACCTTGTGGTAGTACAAGGAGCATTCTCCCCCCACGTTCTGGTGATACCTAGAGAAGTCGCTCACACTAAAGTTCAGTTCATCCTCCGTTTTGGTATTCTTTTTTTTATTCAAACATGAGTTGGTGGCATGGTCCACTTGGTTCTTGTAATCCGATTTTTTTTGCTTCTTAAATTCATATCTTTTGGCTTTACACGCTGCGCTGCAAGGGGTGGTGGGCTGAACTCGCGTCATTTTCTGCGCGTTGGCGTTCGGATCGGCTGAGTCCACGGAGTCTGCAACGTTCGCTCCATTTGCAACGTTCACTCCATTTGCAACGTTCACTCCATTTGCAACGTTCACTCCATTTGCAACGTTTACTCCATTTGCAGCGTTTACTCCATTTGCAGCATTCGCTTCGTTGGCGGCACCCGCCTCGATGGAGGCGTCGAGCTCGTCTCGTCCCTTCTTCCTCTGCAGAAGCGCACTTATGAGCTTCACCTCGGAGAAGTTATTATGGAACAAGCAGTTGTCAACCTGGTATTTCAGTGACTGATGAAGCAAAATGGCTAGTCTCCTCGGAGGAAGAATAACGTGTTCAGGTAACAAGCGATTTATTTTTTCAAACAATAATTTACGTGAATTCTTCACCTTGGTCTGGTAATTTTTTTTTCTCTTTTTTGTCAAGTGGGTACTATTCATGGACATAAAAAAAGTTGTGCACTCGTGTAATCTGTTGTAGGTATCCTCGTCGAAGCAAAACTTGGCTAGCTTATTTCTTAGACATCTCAGAGCAGCAAAATGCTTTCCTTCATATAGATACTCTATAAAGCATTGCTCATATAGTAGGAACGAAATAGCCTTTATGATTTTTTTATGTACACGTATGCTTTTCAAGTTACTGATTGCATTTTTCCATTTCCCTGAGAGGACATTCTTGTGCATTTCCTTCACTATTGGTTGCTCCAGTTCGATGCCACTTTCTAACTCCAAATGTTTGGCTGATTTTTTATAACCCATATTTTTTATGGCTTGGATTAGGAGGAGAATGACATCTTTCTTTAGGAGTCCTTCCCATATGGAGTCTCCGCTGCTCGGTTTGTGATTTCCTTCGCTGGCTTTTCTGCGCTTGTGGTTTTTGCCTCGATTGGAGGCGCGACTTGAGCTACCGTAGCTGCATCGGCTCTCGCTGAAGTCGCTACTTCGGTTTCCGCAGCAGCTGCTACTACAGCTACTGCTGGGCGGGCTGCAATAGCAGCTGCTCTGGTTGCTCGTGTGCCCCCTGCTGTGGATACCATCATCGCCGCTTCCGCTATCTCTCCCGATATAACGGCTATCGCTTCCACCATCTCTGCCGCTATAACCGCTATCGCTTCCACCATCTCTGCCGCTATAACCGCTATCGCTTCCACCATCTCTGCCGCTATAACCGCTATCGCTGCCACCCACTCCTTTTTCCCTTTTTTTCTTTTTTCTTCTTCTCATTACCCTTGATCTCCCCTCTCGTGGGTTTTTTTCCCCTAGCCCTCTTAAGTTTATTCACCCCATTTCCATCCAGGCCATTTTCCCAGCCCTGTTTTTCCCGTTCCTCATGCTCTCGGTAAACCTCCTGTCCTCCTCCCACATCGACATCCAAATAAAATTGGGACTCGTTCGGGTGGGCCCAACTCAAGTCGGTATTATTACAAACAGGAACAAGGGCACTGCCATCCTGCGTGTACGTGTACATTCTATTGGAAGTAGCTTTATCTATGCTGATCTGTTCATCGTATTTTGCAAAGTGATTACTTGATATGTTGGCTACTCCATCTTGTGTGTACTCATTTGTATGTACCTTCTTCGTGCGGAACGAAGTGGACTGAATTTCATTTTGAGTATTTCCTTCGAAAGAATTTAACATATTCCAGTGCTTGAATTTTTTCTTAATAACATGACTTGTTTCCTCCTGTCTTTTTCTTTTTTCGCGATTAATGATACTTGTTACATTCATAACGATTATGAGAGGGGGGATGTACTTTATTGTCTGCTGTGGAGGGTCACATTAAAGCGCTATATAGCTATACACATATGTGTGTGCGTCGGCAGGATGCGGAGGGAGGCATCACGTGTGCGAGGCTCGGGCCTTCTCTAAGGCCTCCTCTCGGAATCCGCGATGGGAGGGGGACGATTGAACAAAATGGAAAAAGCGTTTGCAGCAGGAGCTGCCGACGGGATTGCACGGGGGGAGTAAAAATTGTGAAAAAACAGAAAAAAAAAAAAAAAATAGCTAAAAATTACGATATTTTACCTTAACCGTTCAGGCAAAAAAGGGATAACTTTTCGTGCCTTCTCCCCAAAAAAAAAAAAGTAACACAAGTATAATACAGGTAAAAAGCGTAACACAAGAATAATACAGGCAAAAAGCGTAACAGAAGTAACAGAGATATAACGCGTAACACACGTAACTCAGGTAAAACGCGCAATACATGTAATAAACGTAATTTACTCCATCAACGCGTTAACGGCTGTAAACTCCTTTGACACACGAAGTGGCAAAAACGTTATTCGGGTGCAGCATCAATACGCATAAGCTTAAACGGTAAAGGGGAAAGGGGGACGCGTGTGTACGTGCCACTTATGCTTGTAAGAAAACATACGAGACGAAGGGGGAAAAAAAAGAAAAGAAAAAGGCACAAAAAGTGGCTCCTTCGCCCTTGAGCGTAAGCAAGTTTTAGTTTTTACAATTCACCTAACACCACCTCTTTTTTTCCTTGTTCCCTTTGTGAATGGTTTCATTTGGGACTTTTGCGTTTTCCCCTATTTTGCTCGTTCCGTTTGTGCTTGTTTACTTGTAATTTTTCTTTACGAGCTTTGCCGGTTGGCCCTTCTTTACAATGTGAAGAATGGCCAGTTTGCCTCGTCAGCTGGGCAAGGTGGCTTTATTCGTTCGATTCGCTCCTTCGCTTCGCTTGTTAGCTAAACCTGCTTGATATATATATGTATATATGTTTTTTTTTTTTTTTTTTTTTTTTTTTTTCCTTCTACCTTCCACATTCACATCAATTTGTTCCTCCCGCTCGTGGCCTTTTTTTTTTTTTTTAAAAATTCGCATGGCTTTATGTCGTGTACGGATGCGCTAGGCACTCCCTCACATGTGTGCCCCCCCCTCGGCGTGCATACGCTTTTACGCGAATACCTGTATACATGCATGCGTGTACTCCTGTACGCGTGCACATGTGCGTATTCCTTCGTATGCAGTCATATGCCAGCTCCACTGAGCACGCAAAGGCGTACACCTTTATGCTTGCATTTAAACGATCGTGTGCCTGCACATATCTACATGCATCGGTACATGTGCGCTACGGCAAGCACCATCTGTTCGCGCGTTTGAGGTTTAGGGGAAGGTGATGAGGTCCTACCATTCATCAAGGTTATAGCAGTGAACAGAAAAAGGGGGGGAGAATAGAAAACAAAAAAAAAAAAATAGTCCCAATTTTTTTTTTCTCCTTCGGATGGTCAGTCTTCCTGTTCGCGGTGTTACCCAACTTAGGTGTCCATTTTGTACCCCCCCATCCATGTCAAATGGAAAAAGCGGTTTGTTAAGTAAACCCTACTTGGAATCGAAGTTGCTGCTGCGCTGAGTTACCACGTTCCTTTTTTTGACGCCCGCGGGTTATATATTTCCCCCGTAAGGACACTCCCCCATGTTGGGAAAAGAACAGGCGGGTACGCACAAACATGTATAGCCGTTTATTTGCCTACTGAAAGGGGTCACACCCCCCCCATCGTGTAAAACCATCAATATGGACGAACAGCATTTCGGAAGGTCTCACCGTGGGGAAGTCATCGCATGAAAGAGTTTTCTTCTTCAAAAAAAAAAAAGTTTAGCTTTTTACCTTTCCCCCTTTTTTTTTGCGCACACAGGAGGGGGGGGAAAAAAAAACGCACTGCCCATGTGTTATACAAATAGGTACAACTACCTTGCGGTGCCAATATAAAAGGAAAAAAGAGCAAAATGTATTTTTGAGTGAACGTGTGCGGAAGGGCAACAAAATGGCGCGCTTTCTCGATGTGTCAAAATTTCCGTCCGGGCAAGCAGTGCTTTTCACAAGGGGGTTAAAGAAAGTAGACAAATCGAAATGGGCGGGGAAAACGGACCAGCAACACCTAAGCAGACGTTCAACCGGAGCTGCTACACACATTTTGGCGCGCTAGATTGCCATTCTTTCGCGTGTAACTTGTCCACGTAAGGAACATTGCTGTCTCTTCCAATTTTTTTTCACTTTCACAAAATGGTTCTCCCTCCCAATGTATGCCACATCATTTAAGGGGACAACTCGGATGAATCCCCGAAATAAATTACAATCCTTATTTGGAGGGTGGGTTGTTCCCCATGGAGAATGTCAACCCTGGTCCCACTTTTCATTTAGCTGGTGGGTAAGGTGCTCATGAATGATGTGGAGAGAAGTATTCGACATTTTGGAAAATACTTGGTGACACGACCCAACCCCCCTTTGGTTTTATTTCCCCTTTTTTTTAAACCAAAAAAATGTGAAAGGATATTTGCCAACATGTACCCTTTTACCTTCTCCCAGTTATCACTCTACCTTTGCGTTGTCTAACTTGGTGACCGTGGGGAAAAACCACATTGTGGGGTTCCCTTGGGGGATAGGAGGAGGAGGATTTATGTGGACTGTTCCCCCTGCATGGGTAGCATTCCCAAAATGAGAGTCAAAGGAAGAAAGGAAAACCCTCGTCACCCACGTCCATGAAAAATCCATTCTATACACTTAACACGGTAAGCGCGCGGAGAAAAAGAAGAAAAAGAAGAAAAAAAAAATAACTGCAAAGAATGGAACAGAAATAGTGTCCCCCTTTTGTGGGTGTCGCAAAATGGGATGTTTCGGCTGGACAATCGTTACGGAATTGGACTGCTTCTGTTGAGGTGAAGGGTATATTAATTTTGTGGCGGGAAGATTATCACTCCAAAAGGAAGTAATGATATGGCCTCTTTTTTTTTTTTTTTTTTTTTTCGGTGGGTGATTTCTCCCCGCACGATTCTTACCCAAGAAAATATGCATTCCATTTCGCTGCTGTTTATTCCTCCTCTCTTTGCAATTAAACCCGGAAGAGGTAAATTATGGTCCCACCACTTGGCATAACGTTTTTCTTTTTACATGTACGCGCATTTTGGCGTGGACTGATGGGGATACGACATTCCTCACAACTGTGCGGATTTTTTTTTTATTATTTTTTTTTTTCTGTACATAATTGAAACGAGTGAAGGGGGGTGGAAGTGTGGCCCATCGCGAGTGATCATACGTGTGAGCGTCCCTGTCAGTGTACCTACGCGCACGCTATTTATATACACTTATTTATGTTCCTAACGTAGTAACAAGGGGGAGTTGCTTTTTTTTGCCCTCGCGCCTGTGTCCATGCCTCCACGCCAAGCAGATGTTCTTCTTTAGGAAGAAGGAAACCCCCGCCGAGGGGGCGCAGGGGGAGGAGGAGAAGCAGAAGGAGAAGGAGAAGCAGAAGGAGGAGGAGAAGCAGAAGGAGGAGGAGAAGCAGGAGGAGAAGCAGAAGCAGGAGGAGAAGGAAAAGGACGAAGTGGTAACTCAAGAGATGTCCCAGGAGATGTCCCAGGAGATGTCCCAGGAGAAGGCCCAGGAGAAGGCCCAGGAGAAGGCCCCAGTTAGCAACCCCTTTCAGAACATCCAAAAGGGTAGCCAGGAGGGGAAGACAGAAAACGATTTGCTACAACATGATGGTGAAAGGGAAGGGGAAAGAAAAAAGAAAAAAGAAAAAAAAAACAGCTTAGAGGAGAAAAATGAGAAAGAGCTAGCCACCCAAATGGGAAACGGCGGAGACAGTGATCATACAAACGGACAAGTAAAGCATAGCAAAGTTGCGCACGACGAAGGGACAACTCCCCCTAGTGGGAACCATGTCCGGAGGGACACGTATAGATTGATTCCCAGCGGAATAAAAAAGAAAAAAATCAACCTGTACAGCTCCTCTAGCTCTTCCGATGCCTCTTCGAATGAAGACCTATTTATCGGTAAAAGTAATAAAAGGAAAATGGAGACCCTCGAAGTGGGGGAATACGACCAAATTAGGAAGAAGGACAAAAGGGAGGAATCCCAACGAGATAATCAAGTCAGTAGTGGCACTACTATCACCAACAGAGTTAGTGGGAACAGCAAAATATTTGCCAACGTTAGCAGTGGGGGTGACAAGCTAATTTTCTTAACAAAAAGGGACAGAGAAGAAATGAAGCGAAAGGCGGACAAAAAAGAAAGTGAAAGAATTCCTATGGGGGAGGAAGACCTTCATAGGAGAAAGTTCCATGAGAAGGAGGTCGAAGACGCAAAGGGGAGGAAGAAGGAGGTCGAAGACACAAAGGGGAGGAAGAAGGAGATCGATGCGAAGACCGATGCGAAGACCGATGCGAAGACCGACTCGAAGGATGACAGGCATAGGCTAAGGAGGAACTCCGAGTCGAATGAGGAGGCAAGGAGGCGAAAGCTGTCAAATGGGGACTCGGCCGAGGAGGAAAGCGGCGGAATTGGGGGAAGCGGCGGAAGAAGTGGAAGCGGCGGAAGAAGTGGAAACGGCGGAAGGGGCGCGGAGAGCCGCTTGAGCCCCCCCAGCGCGTACGCCAAGGTGGAGTCGTCCCTGGCGGAGCTGAACATGCTTAACATAAGCGCCATCGAACGGGACAGCCAAAGGGAAAAGGAGTTGGAAACAATTAAGCAGCAATATTTGGGACTAAACAAAAAGAAGAAGAAGATGCAGAAGCCGTCAGAAAAATTTAGAAACATTTTCAACTTTGAATGGGATCAATCGGAGGACACCTCCAGAAATGACACGAACCCGTTATACCAGAACAGGCTAGAGCCGCAGTTGCTCTTCGGACGAGGGTACATCGCAGGTATAGACGTCCGAGAGCAGAGAAAGAAAAATAATTTCTACGATAAGTTAGTGCAAAATAGGATTAACTTTAGTGTGAAGAAAGGAGCGGTTGAGGAGAATTCCCTCAAAAAGGAGCTCCACCATAGGGGCGGCACAAAGGCGGGCAGTAACAGCGAGCATGGTGCTAGGAGCAGCTGGGAGAATGGCCCTTCTGGCAGCTGGGCGAATGGTGCTTCTGGCAGCTGGGCGAACGGTCCTTCTGGCAGCTGGGCGAACGGTGCTTCCGACAGCTGGGTGAATAGTTCATCTAGCCATTTAGACATGTCAGCCATGGCGAACACGCCGAACCCAATGGAGCATCTAACGAACCCGAATAATCACTCCTTGAGTAGAAGCAAAACGGGGGAATTCATTTACGAACCGAAAGTGAATAATATCATTTTGGATGTTCATAACAAACACTGGAGTGAAAAGAAGAGAGAAGAAATGACGGACAGAGATTGGAGGATATTCAGAGAGGACAACGAAATTTACATCAAAGGAGGTATCGTTCCAGCACCCATCAGAAGATGGGAAGAGTCCAACCTTTCTAGCGATTTGTTAAAAGCTATTAAAAAGGCAAAATATGAAAAGCCCACTCCAATCCAGATGCAAGCTATACCTATAGCTCTCGAAATGAGGGATCTAATCGGCATCGCAGAAACGGGTTCAGGAAAAACAGCCGCATTTGTTCTACCCATGCTTGCTTACGTGAAACAACTCCCACCATTGACATATGAAACGTCTCAAGATGGACCATACGCTCTTATTATCGCCCCATCGAGAGAATTAGCCATCCAAATTTTTGACGAAACGAATAAGTTTGCATCCTACTGTTCATGTAGAACCGTAGCAGTGGTAGGAGGAAGAAACGCAGAAGCACAAGCATTTGAGTTGAGAAAAGGAGTGGAAATTATCATAGGTACTCCAGGAAGGATACAGGATTGCTTAGAAAAAGCATACACTGTCCTAAACCAATGTAACTACGTTATCTTGGATGAAGCAGATCGAATGATGGATATGGGGTTTGAAGATTCTGTGCATTTTATTTTAGATAAAATTCCAACATCTAATTTGAAGTCAGAAGATGATGCTTTAGCTTTACAAGAAGAAATGATGGCAAAGGCTGGACATCGTCTGTACAGGTTGACACAGATGTTTTCTGCTACGATGCCTCCAGCTGTGGAAAGGCTGTCAAGGAAGTACCTTAGAGCTCCAGCTTATATATCCATTGGAGATCCTGGAGCTGGTAAACGATCGATAGAACAGAAATTGGAATTTACTACAGAAGGAAAGAAGAAACAGAAACTGCAAGAACTTTTAGAGGAGTATGAAGCACCTATTATCGTTTTTGTGAATCAAAAGAAGGTGGCAGATATTATTGCTAAATCGATTAGTAAGATGAAATTTAGGGCAATTGCTTTACATGGTGGGAAGGCACAAGAATTGAGAGAACAAACTTTGAATTCTTTTAAAAATGGAGACTTTGACATATTGGTAGCTACGGATGTTGCTGGGAGAGGTATCGATGTGCAGGGCGTCAAACTTGTGATAAACTTTGACATGCCGAAAGATATTGAGTCGTATACACACAGGATTGGACGTACTGGGAGAGCTGGCATGAAGGGACTGGCCATTTCGTTTGTCACCGAGCAGGACTCCCACTTATTTTACGACTTGAAGCAGTTCCTCATATCTTCCAACAATATCGTACCCATGGAGCTGGCCAACAACCCCGCATCCAGGGTGAAGCCTGGCTCGGTCATGCACGCCCCGAAGAAGCCCCAAGTCATGTATAAGGGCTAACACGGGGGTGGAGAAGTGGGGATAGGAGGTGAAGGAGGCGAAGGAGGCGAAGGAGGTGAAGGAGGCGAAGGAGGCGAAGGAGGTGAAGGAGGCGAAGGAGGCGAAGGAGGCGAAGGAGGTGAAGGAGGCGAAGGAGGCGAAGGAGGGGGGCATAGTTGCGACCTGAGCCTGGTTGAGGGAAGGACAGGTGGATATGCCCCCACGCATGAGAACGAGAACTACGTGTGTGTCCCACCTTTGTGTACACTCCACAGTTTCGCGAAACGATATCACAGCGTTGTGAAAAGTTTTTTTTTTTTTTTTTTTTTTCCCATAGAGGGGTACCTACCGTGGGGTGACAAATCGGGCCGAACTCGCGCGCACAGACGAACTGGGCCCACCAGTAAATGAAGGGGCACGTCCCCCTTTTACGGGACGTGAGTACACCGCTGCGTCTTTTTTCCATCTCTTCGCTCCGCGCAAGTCGAACATTTGCATACCGTTTTTGGTTCCCCCACCCCGTGATGGGGTCAGGTCATTCCCCGTAACTCCGCGTAGCAATTGAAGCTCTTTTTTTTTTTTAATGGAAGCGCCGCAGGGTGGAGTTGGTCCCGCGGGGAGTTAGCTTGCCCGTGTGCACACGTGTATGCGTGCGTTTGTTTTTTTTTTTTTTCATTCTTTCGTTCTTTATTTTTTTTCCCTCTTCTTCTTTTTCCGCTTCTTCTTACGCTTCTTCTTCCGCTTCTTCTTACGCCTCTTCTTTTTTTTTTCCTTTCCGGCGAATACACAACTGCGGTAAGCTCTTCCAATCCAAGTGACCATTCGATTTGTCAAAACTGGGTCTGTGTAGATCACCCTTTTTGTGCGCAGTTAAGTGGTGAGGCGGTGAAGCGGTGAGGCGGTGAAGTGGCGAAGCGGTGAAGTGGCGAAGTGGTGATGCGGTCAATAGACCAATCGGCCAATCGACCACTCGGCCAATCGGCTGAACGATGTGAGGAGGGCACTCAGCAAGCGCACCGTCGTGAAGACATGAGCGACGGATTGGTGACCCCCCTTTTTGTGTTCCATTTGGCACCCCACTCCTCTCGATAACTTTTTTGGTCTTGCCGTATGAAGGCTAGCTCTCCCACGAGGGTACCCAAGACATTTCATATGTAAAAGGAAAAAGCATGACTTATAGTAGAAAAAAAAAATGGAAGAGTATGACACAGAAGCAGATGTACCAAGGACAGAAAATAAATACATTACGTACCTTCCAATTGTTTTAGAAAATATGATAAAAGTAAACAGAGGGAAAGGGAAAATCACAAGCTTTCATGCATCCAAAGTACCAGAAATATCGATTAAGAATTATATTCAACGGATTGGAAAATACACAGGATGCAGTAATGAATGCTTTGTCCTTTTAATCATATATCTTGACAGAATTGTGAAAATAAATACAGATATTACTTTGTCTCTTTTGTGTATCCATAGACTGCTCATAACAGCTATCATGATTGCTGCGAAATTTTTTGATGACTTATACTACTCCAATGCGTTTTATGCTAAAGTTGGAGGAGTTTCTACGGAAGAGATTAACAAATTGGAGGGTATTTTTCTCCATCTGATCGATTACAATTTGTTTGTATCCTCAGAGGAGTACAATCTGTATAGATACTCCATATCTTTGGCTGTGGAGCGGTACTTGCGCAGAACCCATGTTGGGGGGCAAGTCGGCATGGGGGCAGATAAGAAGCTGGGGCCAACCAACGGGGGGGACCATCACAGGGGGAGTCATCATAGGGGTAGCCATCACGGGGGGGGCCATCACAGGGGGAACTGTGCCAGCCGTCCAGCCCCCGTCGCAAAGCCCTATAACTTGTTTAACTACACCACTCCACACAGGACCAATATTATGTTCCTGAAGCCGGGGAATGGCCACAATTTTCAGACCCCGCGCGGGGGGTAGAACCGCGTCGAGTAGGTCACTCTGGGGAGTAGCGGTCCAAGACGAGAAACAAATCCGCTTTCCCATGCGGAACCCCCCAAAATGGGTAGCTTCCACCGACAAGCGCCACCTTTTATTTTAACGCTGACTTGCCGTCCTTTTTTTTTTTTTTGTAATCCCTCCTCCCGTACATGCATGCAGAGGGGTACACGTACGCATGTATATGTCCCCCTTTGGTAACTTTGCACTTTCTTCTTTTTTTTTTTTTTTTTTTTTTTCCTATACCGTGGTGCGAGAGGGTTTTGTTCTTTCGATGTTATTCGTTACTGGGAGGTAACCCACGTTGTGCAGTTTCTCCCCAATTTTATGTCCAACCAAGTGGGTCAAATGGAGAGGAAAAAAAAAAAAAAGAAAAACGCATCATCGTAGTTATATTAACAGATTGCCAAGTGAGTGTGAACAACCAGACCGATTCGTCTTCCCGCACGAAACGCATACGTGGCGAAAGGGGGTCTTCTCTGCCTCGCCCTGCTGTTCACTTCGCGTGTGTCCCTCTGCATGGGGGAGAGAGATACCGTACACAACACTACCAACTTACCCATGCGAAGAAGTGCCCTTAGCAGTGGCCGCTCCTTAGCACTGACTGCCCCTTCGCGCTGACCGCTCCTTCGCGCTGACTCCACTTTAAATTAGCTCCGCAGAGGCAAAGAAAATATGTGGGGCATTATGCGAGTGAAGTTTAACCAATGAGGGAAGGCACAGTAGCGTGCAAAGGTGGTCGTCCCGACTGCGCGCACGTCATATGTGCACAACTGGGGATTGCAAAACTCTGCGCAGTGGAGGCATCCAATTGGGGTTTAAAAAAAAAAAAATTACCATCCTAGGTGAGAATAGCTTTCCA
Organism: Plasmodium cynomolgi strain B; assembly: GCF_000321355.1. Classification (NCBI taxonomy): domain Eukaryota; phylum Apicomplexa; class Aconoidasida; order Haemosporida; family Plasmodiidae; genus Plasmodium; species Plasmodium cynomolgi. The sequence goes on from NC_020403.1 coordinate 616,553, forward strand.
AGCAGTTCACTGCACTTCGAAAAAAAGGCGCACAAAAGGGGAATCACAAAAGGGGAATCACAAAAGGGGAATCACAAAGGAAGGATCACAAAGGAGGGATCACAAAGTGCCATCACAAAGTGGCATCACAAAGGAGTTATTTTCTTTGTGTGGAAAAGGAAAATCCCATTGCGACGGCTCACCGTTTCGCCCATTCGCATGTGAGCGAGAAGTGCCAGCAAGGCAGCTACCCAGAAGATAACCCTTTCTTCTCATCCAAGCACTCCCACCCACCAAGATGGAAATCCTGCCGCTAAGTGACCACTCAGGAGAGAAGAAACCAGAGGAGAGGGAAGCCGCAGTGGAACATGGCCGCGGGTTCAAGCGATGGAACCCTTATGTCGACAATGGAGGGTATGGCAAAGGAAGAGGGGATAACCCAGAAGGAGAAAATCGCTCGTGGAGGGAGAGGGAAAACTGGTTGGGGAATGATACCCACTCGGCACAGTGAAGAAGAAAAAGGATATAGCCAAGGCCATCACTCTGAGGAGACATAGCAGTGGACTCTCCTTAGTCAAATGAGCAGCAAACCTTAGCGGACGAATTACCCAACCGGTTTTCCCTTCACGATGGGTGTTGCCGCCTCTTCACCTTCACAAACGAGATTAATTGTACCCATAGCAAAGCTTTACACATGAATGTTCGTTTTTTTTTTTTTTTTTTTAATACCTCCTTTTTAACAGAACCGTTATCGGAGTGACCGGCAAGGACTACGTCATCTTGGCCGCAGACACAAGACTCTCCCTGTCCTACTCAATTTACACGAGACACTGTCCCAAAATATCAAAACTGTAAGCAGCCTGGTTTGCTCTCCTTTTGTTCGATTGTTCCTTTGTTGTTGATTTGGAGAGTGCACAAACCGGAGAGCAGCATCCTCGCCAAGCGAGCAGTGTGGAAGCCATCCAGAATGACTCATTGCCCCTCCTTCTCCTATCCGCAGAACGGATAAATGCATTATCGGCTCCTCTGGGATGCAGTCCGACATCAAGACGCTGCACTCATTGCTGAAGGTAAGAAAAGGGAGTTACGCGAACGGTTAGGCTAGGGGATGTGCGAAGAGATAAGGGAGAGGCCAACAGTGAGGCTTGACCAAGTGGGAGGCCTAGCTAATTGGGGAGCCTACGTGGGAGACCTCTTCAACTTCCTCCCCCCCCCGGTGCCGAGCTTACCCACCTTCACCGCCACCCACCCCCCTGTGCAGAAAAAAATTGAACTCTTCGTGCTGGAGCACGCGCACTACCCGGACATTCACGTCATAGCGAGGCTGCTCTGCGTGATTCTCTACAGCAGACGGTTTTTCCCCTACTACACGTTTAACCTGTTGGCGGGAGTGAGTAACGAAAACAAAGGAGTTCTTTACAATTACGATGCCATTGGATCCTACTGCGAAGCAACACACTCCTGTGTTGGAAGCGGATCGGCACTGATCCTTCCAATATTAGACAACCGAATGGAACAGAAGAACCAGCTAATCAAAAACCTAAACTTCAACTTGCGGGACGACATCGATTTTGTTAAGGATGCTATTACGTCAGCCACGGAGAGGGACATATACACAGGAGACAAAACAGAGATCTACATTATCGACCACATGGGTGTCAACACCACCACGCTGGAGCTGAAGCAGGATTAGGTGAGCAGCTAGCGGTTCACGTGCCTTCCGCCGTGTGGTTTCACTCGTGTTGCCTCATCTGAATCGCTTCATCTGAGTCGCTTCATCCGTGTTGCCTCACCCATGTCGCTTCACCCATGTGGGGTTGACCCTAGGCGTTTTTCCCCTAGGAGAACGCTCCCCCTTCTCTACGCAAGCTGGTCAAAAAAATGGGGGCACAGCACAAGTACGCGAATTCCCATACCATTCTGCCCATGTTGCATATAGCTGCGTTTTCCGTATTTTTCTGTTTTTTCTGACCACAAAATGTTAACTGTGCAATGTGCACACGGAGGGAGAACAAAACAAAAGCGTAGCCAAGTGAAAAAAAAAAAAATTCCATGTTGAAAAAAATGCTCCATTTTAATTTTCCCCCGTCATAATAACCCTTTAAAAGGGCGTCCATCTTAATGCTGATGAGGAGGGAGGCATAAAACATCCTATTCTTCACGATTACCAAAAGGGGAGTAAGAAATGGAAAAAAAGAACAAAGTGGGGTGAAAAGGGCGCATGCCACTTGTATTTTCCCCAGCTCTGCGTACACCCCCTCGGAGGAATTAAACATGCGCTGAGTGCGCGTGTATTCCGTGCGGAAATGCATCGCACATGTGCACATTTGCACGTGCGCACGTCCGGACGCATTTCGGCGCCTAGCCCCCCTGCACATCCGCCACCCCGATGAAGGGGTACTCAGGAGTGAACACCAAAGGGGGAGTGGCAAAGAAATTAAAAAAAAAAGAAGTGCTAAAAGGGGCAAACAACAAAAAAAAAAAATCACTAAAGGGGACAGCAAAATAAAAGGCACACAAGCCGCAATAAGCGCAATCAGCACAATCAGTGTAAGATCTGCAAAAAGCAATCGCAAGTGCTACGCGCGAAGGAGCTCGCACCACTCTCCGCACGCACACCCCCCCTGCTGACACGATATGTTCCACTTTATGGCATAAAAGCAGGGCGCACTTACCCGTTAATGTGCTCACCATCAGCCAATGTGTGAAAGAAACTGAACGAGGGACAAGTGCGCACATATATTTCCCAGGCCTGTGCATTTTTACGCAGGCTGACAATAGCTCCACTGCTCTGCTGCTCTGCTGCCCTACTGCTCTGCTGCTCTACTACTCTGCTGCTCTGCTGCCCTACTGCTCTGCTGCTCTACTACTCTGCTGCTCTCCCGCTTTACATCACCACCACCACACATTTATCAAGCTCACCTCTTGACCACCGCGAAGCGAGCAAAATGGACTCCCTCAGAAGGAACATACTAAAGGGGAGACTATGCACCACTCGAGGGATAAAATTCCAACCAAGGGACTTCACCAAATTTTACGCAAAAAATCACTTCAGTACAGACAATGATGAGAAAAGTGAAACAAAAGGGAACCACACAAACGTCAAGGAAAAAAAACCAAATGGATTACAAATTGACTGCGAAATTAAGAGTCCCTTGAAGGAGTTTTTAAACACGGACACTGCGTCCAGAGTTTTTGTTCTGAAATATGCGTGGAAATACATTAAGGATAATAATTTGCAAAATCCAAACACAAAGAGGAAAATCATCCCCGATGAGAAGTTGAAGAATGTGCTCGAAAAGGATGAAGTGGACATGCTGGAGGTTCCCAAGTTGCTGTTCCGCTACATGTCGTCCATAAAGAAGGAGTGAGGCTGCGCGTGTAGGCAGCGCGTGTAGGCAGCGTGTGTAGGCTGCGTGTGTAGGCTGCGTATCCAGGCAGTGTTAACTTCGACGGGGAACGTTTCACACCTTACCCATTCACCTTGCACAAGGTTCTCACAGACCTTTTAAGTTAGTGAAACGTCCTCAAAATTGCAGTACCCATTTCGTCTTTTTGTTGCGTCCGTGCGCGATTTTTGGCATTTTTTTTTTTTCCTCTCCCCCTTTCTTGCTGTTAAATATTCCCCAAGGAGCAGTCCCCTCACACCGCATCCTCGCTTTGCATGTTTTATTCGAACAGAACGTGCAGGTTTCTCCTGTTGTGCGGCTCACACGTGGGTTAGCATAAATGGGCGTACCCTCTTGAGTGTGCGCACGTGTGTAAATCACTTTCTCAAGCCGCGAAAACGAACGGACGCGCCCCCACCACTGCGCAGACTTTACCAAATGTAGACCCACCACTGGTGAGTTGGCTGATGCATATAAATAAGGACGCATCCCCATATCATGTTTGTAATTTTTTTTTTTCATTCCAACTTTATCTCTTCCCCTTTTGTAAATATGACAAATCAAATGGGCATTTTAGCAATTCGGATTAGCTAGCCAAAAGGCAGTTGTGTGTGCAAAAAAAAAAAAAAAAATGAACAGGTTAGGCAACTTTTGCAAAAACATTGCAACATTTTGTTTTGCTCCAGCGGTTAGACATCCATTGCAGGGCCCTTTCCCCACGTGTGTGCAGACGCCTTGGGGTGGGGAAGGGGGGAGAAAGACAGGAGCGGAAGCCGCAAGTGGGGTGACAGAAGTGCATGGATGTAAGTAAAAACGGTGGGTAGACAGGTGGGTAAGCAGGGCGGTGAAGGGGCCTCCAAACGGCCGCTAAACTGGCAAATGCGCCGAACTTTGAAAAGGAGGACAAAAAAATTGGGAGACATCCGCACTGTGCAGCGCTGCGGCTAACCGTCTCTGCCAAAGTTCACGTTGCTCAGGAACTTCTTCACAAAATTGAGCGTATTCAAGGCGCTGAACATGAAGGTGTGATTGCTAATCGAAATAGAAATGACGGAAAAGCCAAGCGCCCTGAGTAGTCTCTTCTTGAACAGCGAATTGGGGTTGTACAGAATGAGTCTCCCCTTTTGGAGGAAATGGCTGGGTCCGTCTATTTCTATGATGACCTGCAGGGGGAGGTGTGGCGGTGGTGTTGGGGTGATGTGGCGGTGGCGTTGCAGTGGTGTTGGCGTGATGTAGCGGTGGTGTTGGGGCGATGCTGCGATGGTGTTGGGGCGACGTTGCTGCACGGAAGCGACATCGCAACGGCGTGGTGCTCCCCGGCCACGCGGCTCCTTCGCAACATATCCAACGTACCCTCGAGCGTGGCACGTAAACATCCACGAGAAGGGAGTCCAAAATGAAATACTCGTTGTGGTGAAAAATACGAAGGTGCCTCAAATCGTTCGAAATTTTCTTATGTACAGATGAAGAAATTTGGTTCTTTTCTTCTCTTCGTTGATTTCTAGCTAGCTGTTTTTTCCATATATTTAACGTACTCAAGGAGACTTTGAAATATTTCTCAAATGTAGCTTGTATCTTTCTCTTCAGCGATGCAGTATTATCGATATGATCATTTGGAGCCACCATTTGTTCATATCTTTTGTCCATTTGTTTACCTGCCTTTGAATTTTTTCTCATTAAAAATAAACAGTAAGCAAAAGCGGCCTGATATAACTGCGACTGATGGATTTGCGAGATGAAAAATTGCAATTTGCTTGAATTTTTTTTTTTCCCATATTTTATAAATCTCTTATTACATTCGTGCAGGGCATTTTCAAAAATGTTGCTGGGGAAGAAATTCAAGATGGAAAGACTCCACAGGATGTTCGCAATGGACTGAACTTCACATTTGGCCCATTTTATACTTTTTTCTTTCAACTGGGATTCGAACAGATTTAGCAACTTTACCATAGTCATGCTCTTGTTTGTATCGTTATATAAACTTTCTTCTTCTTCTTCTTTTTTTTTTCTTTTTCTTCTTTTTTTTTTTCTTTCTTTTTTTTCTTTCTTTTTTTTCTTCTTCTTTTTCTTCTTTTTTTTCTTCTTTTTTTTCACTTAGGTGATTCATAAAGTCTGCATATTTGTGCTCGTCTATTTGTCCCCCCATGGGGTTACTTCTCTGTTGGTGTGGTTCCTCTTCTGGGCTCTTTTCCCCTACACTGGTTGGTGTGCTACCTCCAAGGGGGGAGTTCCAAACCGGTTTGTTCATTTCGCTGATTGGTAAGTCAACGTGTTGTGTTTCGTTTGGATCCTCCCTATGGAGATTGTTATTCGTATCACTAGACTGATGCCCATTGTACGTTTCCTCCAATCCGTTCACTTCCATAGTGTCACTTCTCTCCACTGCTTGACGGTTCGTCTCCTCGAAATGATTACCATCCCATGTTTTCACGTGAGTGTTATGTGAGGGGGAATGACTCACTTTGTTCTCCTTCCTGTTGTATATGTCTAGAGGGACGCCTATTCCAAGGTCTGCCATTTCTTTCTGGTTCAACTGGGGGCATAATACCTCCTGGTGCGGGTCCTCCTCCATCAGGGGGAACACATACTCCCCGTCGATGATGTGGACATACGGCTTGCAGTTGGGGGGCGGAGCGGCTTCCTCGGGGTCATCCGTTCGGGGGTCCGAGTTTGCCTCCCCGTTCCCGTAAAGGGCGTTCCCCTGGTCGCCACTTCCCTGAACGCCACTTCCCTGGTCGCCACTTCCCTGGTCGCCACTTCCCTGGTCGCCACTTCCCTGAACGCCACTTCCCTGAACGCCACACCGGTAGTAGCGCAACCTGTGCTGCGCGGGGACGTCCCTGTAGAGACCCAAGCCGACATTCGCGCAGGGCCAAAAAATGCTGGACCATGTCCGCATAGTCATTTTGTCCTTCTCCTTGGCAATCCTCTCCAGCGAGTATAACAAAAAATTTTCAAACAGGAGAAAGGCCGCGTACTTTTTATCGCTAGCTGTGTTCTCCGTCACTAAACTGTTAATGGTGATGTCCGCGTGAGAGTCCGCATGGGAGTCCGCATGTGAGTCCCCGTGTGAGTCCGCATGTGAGTCCCCGTGTGAGTCCGCATGAGAGTCCCCATGTGAGTCCCCACCGGTTCGTTCAAAATAGGTCAAATTTTTTCCGAATGTATTTTTCGACCCATTTGTGGGATCCGGGTTAAGTTTACTAATCGTTAGGTAGTCTTCCTCTAGGCCAAATTTTGTCAGATGGTTCTCCCTAATGACATGGAGAATATCCTTATTAGCAGAGTCAGCTGCAAAAATAGAGAGACTATACAAAATGGTAGCTACATCCTTCAGTAGAAGAGAATCAAAAATATCCAGGCCATAATTGTACAGGCTTATTAACAGATCGTAGTTACAACAGCTGGATGTTGCGATGGCCCAAATGACGTTGCTAAATTCTTGGGCCTTAAATTTGCGTTCTTTTAAATATTTTGACAAGCAGTTATGCACAGAGATAAACTCCTCCTTGGTGGTAATGAGTTCGAACTTGATTGCGCTGAAGGACCAAAGGATGATAGAAATTTCTTGTGCCTTGAAATTGTTGATATTCTCGAAAAATCTTTTTTTTATATTTTTCCATATGTCTACTTCTCGGTTGGATAGGATGGCTGACGCCCATGCGATGTTCGCCACGTGCTTTGGGATTACGGGCGCGTTGGTGAGTAGGGTTTGCTTCATCAGTGCGTAGATGCTGCTGTAGGTGCGTCTTGTGAGCAGATTTGCGTGGTTGTTGCAGGGGGGGCGGTCCTCTTCGCGCCGCGCCTGCTCAGTTGGCCCTTCCTCAGTTGATCGCTCCTCAGTTGGCAGTTCCTCAGTTGGCAGTTCCCCAGTTGACCGCTCCCCAGTTGACTGCTCCCCAGTTGACCGCTCCTCAGTTGACCGCTCCCCAGTTGACCGCTCCCCAGTTGACCGCTCCTCAGTTGACCGCTCCCCAGTTGACCGCTCCCCAGTTGGCTGCCATCCCCCCACCGTGGAATACGTCTCGAAGAGGCTGAAGGTCACCGGGTCGAAGTCGCTGCTTGCTGTCCCCCCCTGTCTCCCCCTGCCTTCTCCCCTCCAGCAGTAATTTTTATTCTTCACATGTTTGGCTATACGGTGATAAGCCGTCACAATGTTGACCTCATTAAAAACCTTTCTTTTTTCTGCGTCCGTTTTGGCTTTTTCACTGTGCTTGTTAAGGACGTCAAAGAGCTCTTCGACCGACAGGGCATTGACTAACTCCTGATTAATTATTATGTTCGAGTGATTAGCGCTGGGTTTTCCGGACGTACTTTTGGCGGAGTAGTAAGCGGACTGAAAATTTGGGGAGAAGTTTTCACTACTTACTGGCTCGTTGTGCTTGCTGTACTTCTCGAGGTCGAAGCTGTTCATTTCGTTGGTGTTGTTCCACGATGTAAATTTGAAGTTTACCTTTTTTTTTTTTTTTCTGTTGGCATTGATTTGGGGTTGGTCGTCGGACGGGGGATCGTCCCTCTTCCCACTGCCGCTTCCCCCATTGTCGCCTCCCTCATTGCCGCCTCCCCCGTTGCCGCCTCCCCCATTGTCGCTTTCTCTGTTTACGTTCACCTCATGGCCCGCTGCTCCACGTGAACCACCTTGGTCCTCCCCGCTGGTTAGCTTCAAACCGGTGCGAAGTGGGAGTCCCCTCGTGATACTTCTCCCCCGTTTTACATCTTTGGTACCACCGGTTAGGTTAAACCGAGTCACAAAAAGGGTGATCTTCTTTTTGTAACTCTTGTGGACAGTTCCATTGTCACATCTGTGGGTACCTTTTCCAAAATTATACCTTTTGGTGAAAGGATTTCCACAATTTTGGTGTAAAAGTGGAAGGTTCCCATTTCGCCTGAACAGAGCAAGGTAGTAATGACTGCTGCTTCGGGGATTTGTTTTCTTAAAAAGGTACAATTTGACAAAAAAACAAATAATGGTGAGTAGTGTTAACATCAATTCTTTCGATTTTCTACATCCTTTCAATTGTGTACATTGCAGCATGTGCCTCGTGTAGTTTTTACATCGAATGTTCTTGCTTTGTTTTCTTCATCAGGCCTGTTCCTAATTTTTTTTTTTTTTTTTTTTTTTTATAAATATTTTTTGGTGAGTCAATTCACCTGGGCATCTTCCCGCGGAGGGGATCGAACATACAGGCGTGTCGAGAGGTGATAAAATAAAAAATGGGGACCCCGCGGGACGCCATCAAATGTGGAGAAAAAATCAAGAGTGAGTGTAGCCCATCTGGTTAAGCGGCAAACCGACTGTGAGCAAAAGGGGGGGAGGTGTCACTTAAGTTGTGCCAGGTCCAATGGAATAATCACAAAACGGGAATAGGCAAAGGGGAATTAGGCAAAGGGGAAATAGCCAAAGGGGAAATAGGCAAAGGGGAAATAGGCAAAGGGGAAATGGGCAAACGGGCCGGCGAACGAGGGGCGTGCACCACTCGTGTGGTGTGTATTGTTGGAGCCCGACGCGCCGGAGGAGCATTCCGCTTATGCACCTCCAAGGAGGGACCCCAAATAGCTAACTTGCTCTATATTTGCACTTGCCGTGCGACGAGTTGGCGGTGATGACTCCGCGTCACCCTGATGAAGCCTTCCTACTGCCGCTACGGGGCAACGACGCAACGAAGCACACGCCAGTACGCATGCCGGTTTCCATTTCGAACGTTTACACCGAGGCTTAACCCTGCTGCGCTGCATCGCACATCGGCTTGGAGCTGTCCTTATGGGTGCACTCCACCCGATTCATGCTCATGGTTGACCCGCACGGGGCGGCTACTTCGGGGGTCATATTACACGAAAAAAAAAAAGGAGGCGTTACAGAAAAAAAAAAAAGCAACACGGGAATGCGAACATGGACCTATGCATGTACACACGGGAGTGCGAACATGGATCTATGCATGTACACACGGGAATGCAAACATGGACCTATGCATGTACACATGGGAATACAGAAAAAATGTTAACGCCGTGATGACGCGGCGAGCGTGGTCAGGCACGGTCAAGGGGGTGTGCAGCGGACTGGTGGGCAAAGCGGAGATCCCCCCACACACTTCCATCACAGAAGGGACTCCCGGTACATGGTCTTCTCCACATTGCTGTGCGAGCAGAAGGCTGCAAGGAGGGGAAAAAATGAAAAAAAAAAAATTTCAAAGCACACAAGTGCGCATTACACTCTTCTACGTGGCCCCTCCCTCGTCTCTGCATCGCCCCTGCGTCGTCCCCACGCATACAGACAAACTCGCACACAAACAGCGCTTTGCAAACGTGGCGCTGCAGAAGCAAAATCCTCTTGCGGAGGCAACTGTGCGTGTACCCGTTCCGCCTGGCTGCAACTCGATGAAGTCCCCATCCCCGACGGTACCTTCCAGGGTGTTCTTCCCGTAAATGAACTTTTCAAAAATGGACTGAAAGGGGGGGCACGAAGAAGGAGGCATGGAGGAGGCGTACAGGCGGCATGCAAGCGGCATGGAGGAGGCATTCATGCGGCATGCCAGCGGCACGAAGATGGTGGAGCGAAGAAAGCCAAGAGAGGACGGCGGAACAACTCGCGAACCGTTTCCTCCGCAGTCGCCACGCTCACCCACATGCTGCTCACCCACATGCCGCTCACCCACATGCCGCTCACCCACCTTTATGATAATCTGTCCCGTTTTTTTGATGAGGATGGCCCTCTGATGATCGATGTTCTTCTTGGAGTAGGAGCAAACCCAACTCTCCCTACGTTGATGAAGCAGCACAATGTCATGACAACTTAGATCGGTAGGTTGCGTGACGCCCATATCGGGTCCTGCTCTCTCAAATACGCACATAAACATACACACATAAACATACACACACGCATGCACTTCGCCTGGTGACAGAGAGCTCACACGAGAGAGACTTACTTCCCTCCGAGGACGTCGTCTCCCTGCGACACCTCCGGGTTAATGGCTATTAGATCTCCCATTTTCAGCTCCTTCCCACTAACAGGACAGGACAAACTCTTCGATGGACGCTTCACTTTTTTTATACTCAAGTCCTTCACCTTTACGTTTCTTGCTAACCAAAAGTTGTTTGATATGTCTAGTAGGTTTTTTTGTTCTTCCTTCTGCGGAGGGGGGGGGGAAGAGAAGGTGTAGTTGTTGGTAGGGGTGAGCCACCAAAATGCTGCCGAGTTCCATTGGAACGATGTCGATGTAAGGCATATGGAGGAGGCATATCCCTGCTGCATCGGCGGGGTGTCTTTTCTCCTCTTTTTTCTCCTCTTTTTTCTCCTCTTTTTTCTCCTTTTTTTCCCCCCTTTTCGCTCCCTCCAGGGAGTGCAAAATCACCTGCACATGTTCAGAATTATCAATTTTTTCCAACTCCTGCATGAACTTTTTTTTCTCCCTTTCGATCTGATAAGAAGCCTCTTCGTCCTTTCTCCTCTTCAAATCTTTAACGTGTTCATCGTATTCTTTCTTCCTCTTTGCGTAGTTTTTTTTTTGAGTCAAAAAATGATTGACGATGCACATTTTGCAAAATATGTATCCATAAGGGGTACTCACTGGTGTCTCCGCGCTCCGCAGGCATATCCAGCACTGCTCGAATCTCCGCATGGAGTCTTTCCCGAGTCTTTCCTTCAGGGTTCCCACATCTAGGGGGGTGACGTGAGAAGAGGATGGATTAATGGCGAGTTGGCGGAGGACGAATTGGCGGAGGGAGACCTACACATGAACGCACTTGTGATGACTCCCACGGGGGGCCACCCCAGACCAACTCTATGTGGCCCCTCTTTCGTCAAAAATAAGATAGTGTGACATGGAGCCAAATTTTTATTAACACACAAGTGAGCACTACAGAGCTGGAGGTAGTCCTCACCGGATACCTTCTTCCTTTCATGGTAGGTGAATATAGGGTTGGCGGTGTTATTTTTGCTATGCCTTGTCATGTTCGCTTCTCTTATTGGGGTGATTCATGTGGAGAGGGTTCAGGACGGGGTAGGGAATCACTTCCACATGGAGGCACTGTTTTGAGAGCTAACCACAGTTGTGCCGTTTCTTCTTTCCTTCTCTCTCCTTACGTAGCTCTACTGGCTTGTTCCAAGCAACATTCACAGTGGCCACTTAAGTAACCATCTGAGTGGTGCTCATATTCCTTTCCTACCTCAGGATGAGAGGAACTGCATGGCAAGATAAGGTTGCTTTTTTTTTTTTTTTTTTTGTGACTTCTATGCTAGTTTGCGGCTAAAGCTGGTCATGCGGTGAGAAGGGGCATCGCTTGGGGGACTTTTTTTTTTTTTTTCTCCACATTTTTTTTTTTTTGTCAATTCCGCATTTTCAACGCGCAGTGGCTAGGCGAGTGGGGGGAACCGCTCTCCCCCTTTTTGGACGCACAAAATGGGGTCGCGTTTGCTCTTGTTAGGCTTGGTTTTTTTTTTTTTTTCACGAAGACCGCGCGGACAAGGTAACACCGAAATGGTAACTCCGAAATGGTAACTCCGGAATGGTAACTCCGGAATGGCAACACCGAAATGGACGCCCTGTCCGTCTGCCCGCGCAACTCCGAGCGGCCACGCGCGGCCGGCTTCGCATGCGCGGCCCGCCAGGTCATTTTTGCCTTGTGTCCCAGCTCCGCAGTGGGGAAGTCGCAAAGTTGCAAAAAGCTGCAAAGTGGAAAAAAACGGCAAGGTGGAAAAAAGCGGCAAAGTGGAAAAAAACGGCAAAGTTGTTAATTGCTAAAATGTTAAGCAGCCAAACTGCTAAAGCGCTAAGTAGCGAATTGGTGATATCCCCCCACCTTTGAGAGGCACCCGCGTGTGTACACGGAAAGACGGATTTAGCACGCCACGAAACGCAAAAAGGTTTTTTTCCCACCCCCAGGGGGGCTATTTTCCCTTGGGCAGCTCATTCCACGTAAAGGAACAAAGCGCATCAATCGTTAATATGCTTCTCGGTTTGGGGTGAAGGGTGAAAGCAGCGCAAGGGTGAAGGCTGCGTAAGGGGAGTTAAACCTTTTTCATGTCACTTATATTGAGCGCTTCCCATTTAGCCCTTCCCATATAGCGCCTTCCATTTAGCGCTCCCCATTTAGCCCTTCCCATATAGCGCCTTCCATTTAGCGCTTCCCATTTAGCGCTTCCCACTTAGCCCTTCCCATCTCGCCGCTCCCATCTCGCCTCTCCCATTTGAACGCCCTGCGCACAGAGGCTTGCTTCCTCTTCCCACTTTGCAACCCCGTTGCCCTTGCGAAAATGACGTCGAACCCGCTAGGAACGGACATAAGCTTTTTGGACAAAAATTTGACGCAGATATTTCGAGACTCGGAAGAATGGCTAACGCTGGAGTACCTGTTACAAATGAATGTGCGGACGTCAAGGGTCCGACTGGTGCAGGCATGGCACCTGTCTCCTGTCCACCTGATAAATAAATTTGAGAAAAAGAATTCGAATAAGTTGGTTTTGAAAAGCTTTATTGATGTATCGTCTCTGGACATGGATAACTCCATCCAGGACGTCTGCACGCGTGGTTTTTCCGTGTCGCGCAGGGGGCTGCGCCTCTCCGTGGGGAATTTCAAGTAGGTGCGGTGAGGCGGCGATGCGGTGTTGCGGCGGTGTAATGATGCTGCGCTGCAATGATACTGCGTTGCCATGATGCTGCGTCGCCATGATGCTGCGTTGCCGTGTTGCCCCCCACCGCTGAAACCTTTGGCGCGCCCCTTCCCTTCGCAGCATCCCGGGATTCCCCCTAACCTCCCTGGACGCGGGGCGCGCAATAGTGAACCCAAACGAGCTGGAGGGAGAGACAGACTCAACGTACAAGGCGAAGAAAACTCTGAGGAACATCCTAAAGCACAGCGAAACGGTGTTGCTATCAGGAGAGAGAAGCGTATTCGAGTTTTTCCTATGTGATGTGGGTGTAGGTCTCTCTCTATCTGTGAGTGAAAAGGACGCAGAAATGTACAATAGAGATACAGTGCCAATAGAATATGACAGCATTTTTATTGACAAGCAGAAAGTGAGTGCATTGGATCACTCGTTGACAGTCCATTATAGCAATAAGGATGAACAGCAAGGTAACGGTATCTCGAGGGGGGTGTCCAATCGAGAGGATGAAAAGAGCGAAAAGATAAACTTAGCCTTGGGAGGAGACACCATGGCATCATGCGGAGTGCTCCCACATTACACATTCCATCACGAGTACATCATTTTTGATAACTCCCAGTTGTTACCTCGTTACTTAATACAATTTGAATGTGACCCAAACGGAGAAGAACATTTCAGTCTGCCCTTATGTGACTACTGTGGAAACGCACCATCTGTATTTTATTGTGAATCGGATGAGGTCAAATTATGTGCAAAGTGTGATCATATTATACACACACAAAATAAGCTTGTGAAGAAGCACATCCGGAAGACGCTCAACGAAGCACAGACCATATCTGGGAAATGCAAAATCCATGTACAGGAACGTGTAAATATGTTTTGCACAATTTGTCATTTGCCCATATGCAATAAATGCGTTTCGAGTCATGCACACACAGATTTATGTGGAGAGAATTTCCCCTGGTTAATTAAAAAAAACGATGCAATAATTTCACTTAATTTAGCTTATAAAGCCATCATAAAACATAGCGCCATTCCTTCAAATTTGGTCAAAGGAGAAAAAAAAAAATTAAATGATGTGTTGAAAAAAGTCGATAAATTGTATGAACAAGTCAGGTCAAATATAAAGGATGCAGAAAAACATGTGTACTCAATTTTAGAAGATGTGATTAAACAGCTACATGTAATTACTGACCATAAAATGTGTACAGTGTTGAGTGAGGAATATGAGTTGAAACGACAGTTTTGCGAAATTGCATGGAACGAAAATTTTCTGTATTATCTCCAAACAGTGTTACCTCCAGCCGATTTTATGAACGCCTGGCTTAAGCACTGCTTGGTGCGAGAAGAAATTGAAAGGAACTCGGGGCACGCGGAGAAGCCGAACGCGCTCGTGTTCCCCGACATGTGCATTCGGGGGAATATCAACGTCGTCACGGAGGAGTCTGCGCGCCACGCGGGGGAGAAACAGCACTAAATGTGGGGCGGGAAGATCCACGTGGGGGAACACTCAATAGAGTATATCCCCCCTGTGGGGAGGCAGTTCAGCCGAGGTAGTTGCCAGCTTTCACTCGACACAGTGAGGCTATACACGCGTTACTCCTCCTATGCAGCCTTCCCTCGGCGCTCCACCGTTACGTGCCCCTCCCCATGGGTGGATTTTCCACCGGTGAGTACAATCACATCGCATCACATAGAATCGCATCGCATCGTATCGCATCGCATCGCATAGAATCGCATCGTATCGCATCACACCACATCGCATAGAACCGCGCTTTGCATCCTCGTTGGCGTATTTTGAACGGAACCGTGTGGACATGTACACATATGCGCTTTTCTCCCCCGCGAGTTAACCCCGTTAAAGGGTGCACAAATTGACACAAAAAGGGGTACCCTCGTTGGTGGCGGTCAGTTAGCCGATCACCCACTGCAACGTCGAAAAAGGGGCATTCCAACATGTTGACGTTGCGAAGATTGGACTTTTTTTTTTTTCCTTTGCTATTTTGGTGGACTGTTCACACGAGGTGATGGGAAAAAAAAAAAAAACAACCGCCCATTTCGGACCGCGAAACGGGATGTAACGATGTC